>NC_057014.1:278463-288345 GCF_000002595.2 Chlamydomonas reinhardtii | reverse complement strand
GTACTGTAGGCTATGGAGCCCGAGGAGAGGTGCGGCTTGGCATTGGGTACTGGGATGATGGAACGACGGCGCGGGTACCGGTGCATGGCGGGACCATGGCAGGGGGTAGTAGCGCACGGATATATCATGCCTCACGGACAATGCACACACACACACACACACACACACACACACACACACACACACACACACACACACACACACACACACACACACACACACACACACACACACACACACACATGGGCTTTCGTTTCGTTTTTTAATACACACACACATACACCGGCGTAGGTATTTGTCCGTAACTGCGCACGATTGTTTGGCGGCTTTGTTCCGTTTGTTTTGTGTTTAACACACACACACACATGCGCAATGTTTTCCTTGTGCTCTTTAACACATACACGCACACGTGCGCACAGGTGACGTTCACCCAGCTGGAGACGGGCCACCTGCCAGCGCGTGAGCACCGTGAGGAGGAGATCCGCGCCTTCCGGAAACAGGTGGGCATGTGTGAGAGTGTGTGTTGAAAAGAAAACAACAAAACGAAGCCCGCCCAGACGGCGCGACGGAGTTACTTACGGATACCTACCGATACCGAGCGTCTTGTAGCCGCGTCGACCCCGGTAGTCATACTTACCCGCAAAAAGCCTGGAACCCCCCCTCGGGCGATCGACGAACGACCTGACCCCGAGTGGCACCCATATGCATTGTATGCGCCGCGCCCTGGGCGCGCTACAACGGTGACCCAGCACGCCTAATGCCCTGATTCCCGCCCGCTGTTCGTAGTCGAGCTCACCTACGGGTGATAGAGGAATTGCAGGCACAGGGCGGCAGCAAGAAAGTGTCACGAGCAGGGAAAATGGCGACAGCGATGTTAAGGGCGGCGTGCAGCAAGCAAGCTAGAACACGCATCCCAGTCCCGGCCCACTAATGATTGCGGGAAAAGAGAGCGAGGCTGTGGTCGTCGAGAAACTTATAAGGAGTCATCGGCTGCATGGGGTCAAGTCGGCGGGCGTCGGTTGTGGAGCACTAGAAGGCAGCGAACCCCCCGAACTGCTGGACATGCTCTAGTGTGTTCGTGCGTGTGGCGCCGCGGGCTGGCGGGAGCTGGCCTCCCGCTCCCCACTCCACGACGTCACCGAGGCTAGGCATGCTCGCGGCCGCAGTGGCCGCGTCGGCTGTCCGAAACAAGCCCCCCGGGGGGCATCCATATACTCCCCTGAAAGGAAAAGCGCGCCGGTGTGTCCACCAGTCCACGGGCCGGGCGAGGGGGCGGGCGCATGGTAGTGCTGCGCCGTACGCCGCCGCGACAGCACGCTCGTGACAAAGCCCGCCGATGATGAGAGTCATCGTGTAGTCCCAGAAGCTCGCAGCAGTCGACGCCGCGCGCGCGCCATCGATGGCATGTCATGATTGCATCGCGGCTCCGGACAAGGTCCTGGCCCTGTGACGCGGGCTGAATAAATAGGATACGAGCGTGATGCTGGCACCGAGGTCCGCGGGAGCGGGTCGGCGAAGTGGTCGACTTGTTCTTGAGCTCGTTGTCGCCCAGTCCGCCAGGTCGCCCAAACTACCCCAGCTCCGCGCACCCGGCCCGTTGGAAAGGTACAGTACAGTTAAGCAAAAGCAAATACCGGGGGCTTAAAAGCCCTCAGCCCAAAGGCCCGCCCATAGGTCCCGAATTGGAAAAACAAACGAGCCCCAGCCAGAAGCGCCAAGACCCGGCCTGAACCCCGGAGCAGCCCTGGCGGCCCCTGACAGTCCCAAGACGACACAGGTAATGCCCATGTGTTGAAAAGAAAACAACAAAACGAAGCCCGCCCAGACGGCGCGACGGAGTTACTTACGGATACCTACCGATACCGAGCGTCTTGTAGCCGCGTCGACCCCGGTAGTCATACTTACCCGCAAAAAGCCTGGAACCCCCCCTCGGGCGATCGACGAACGACCTGACCCCGAGTGGCACCCATATGCATTGTATGCGCCGCGCCCTGGGCGCGCTACAACGGTGACCCAGCACGCCTAATGCCCTGATTCCCGCCCGCTGTTCGTAGTCGAGCTCACCTACGGGTGATAGAGGAATTGCAGGCACAGGGCGGCAGCAAGAAAGTGTCACGAGCAGGGAAAATGGCGACAGCGATGTTAAGGGCGGCGTGCAGCAAGCAAGCTAGAACACGCATCCCAGTCCCGGCCCACTAATGATTGCGGGAAAAGAGAGCGAGGCTGTGGTCGTCGAGAAACTTATAAGGAGTCATCGGCTGCATGGGGTCAAGTCGGCGGGCGTCGGTTGTGGAGCACTAGAAGGCAGCGAACCCCCCGAACTGCTGGACATGCTCTAGTGTGTTCGTGCGTGTGTGTGTGTTTTAAAGAGCACAAGGAAAGTATAGCGCAAAGACAGTGTATGCGATGCAGCAACCCGGGGGGGATCGGAGGATGCCATACAAGGTAAAGGGGCTGATCGGCACGAAATGATTGTGCTCGTGGCCGTCGTTCCTCCCCCCTACTCATCATGCCTAACTAAATATGAATGTAACCCCCCGCCCTCCCCTGCCCTCCCGCCCGCCAGTCCCGCGCCTCCGCCCTCGAGGCGGGCGCTGCGGCAGGCGGCGGCGGCGACGACGCGGCGGACCTGTCGGAGCGGCAGCCGCTGTTCCTCAAGGACAAGGGGGACGCCATGTTCAGGGCGGGGAACTTCAGGTGCGTGCGTGCGGCGCGTGCGTGTGTGCGGTGCGTGCCGTGCGTGCGTGCGTGCGTGGTGTTGAAGACATGACGAAGCGCACAGGACAGCAACTGTAGTGCGGTGTGGCGCTAGCGGCATAGTACGGTACCTTTCACGTGCGGTACCTTCCTGCGCCCACCCGCTTCCCGCTTCCCTCGCACCTCCACACAGCGGCGCGCTGAACGCCTACCACCGCGCCATCGCGCTGGACGACGCCGCCTCCGCCGCCGCCTCCGACCCGGCCGCCGCCGCGCCCGCGCTGCGCTCCAACCGGGCTGCCTGCCTGCTGGCGCTGGGCCGCGCGGCGGAGGCGGCGGAGGACTGCGACCGCGCGCTGGAGCTGCTGGCGGGGGCACGCAGCAGGTGCGTGTGTGGGGGGAGGGGGGGCGGGGGGTGGTTGGGTGCGGGGAAAATGTGTGTGTTGGCGGTGTATGTGTGTGATGAAAAGAACGAACCCCGCCCGCCACATGTGTGTGTGTGTGTGTGTGTGTGTGTGTGTGTGTGTGTGTGTGTGTGTGTGTGTGTGTGTGTTAGAAAAAAACAACAAAACGAAGCCCGCCCAAGCGGCGCCGGAGTTACTTACGGATACCTACCGAATACCGAGCGTGTGTGTGTGTGTGTGTGTGCGCGCGCGTGTTGGGAAAGCACACGGGTAAACGGCGTATGTGCGTGGGGTGGGTGCGTGAGTGCGGCTGCGTGAGGGGGACGGACGAAAGCTGGGCGGCATGGACCGTGTCGAGGGGGCTGTTGTGGGGGTGCCGCACCCGTCGCCCTATCATCGGCAACGACAGCTTCAGTAGCAGCTTCATCACTCACGCTCCGCCTTGCCCTTGTGCCCCCCACCCCCTGCCTGCTGCCCGTCCTTCAGGCTGGAGTCGGGGCTCATGGGCGGACCCGAGGCGGCGGCGCTGAGTCAGCAGCTGGTGCGGCTGCTGGTGCGGCGGGCGCAGGCGCGGGCGGCGCAGCTGGGGGCAGGCGGCGGCGGCGGCGGCGGCGGGCGGGACAAGGACCGGGACGCCGACAACCTGTGCGCGGCCCTGCGCGACTACGAGGACGCGATCAAGTGAGTCGGGCGCCGCTTCATTCAAACCTGTGGTGTGGTGTGGTATGGAAATGGTGGGTCGGCTGTGTGCGGTCCCCTGTCTGTGCAGGCAGACACCGGTTTTGGCAGGCTTGGGGGGGGGGGGTAAAGGTGTGATATGCCCGGTGGTGTGTTGTGGTGTGTTGTGGTGTGGTGTGTGCCACAGCGCGCGTCGCAACAGCCGTCCCCATGCCGGCTCTCCCTCACCGTGTCCCGCCACACCACTACCTCACCTCCCCCAC
This sequence comes from Chlamydomonas reinhardtii, assembly GCF_000002595.2. Classification (NCBI taxonomy): domain Eukaryota; kingdom Viridiplantae; phylum Chlorophyta; class Chlorophyceae; order Chlamydomonadales; family Chlamydomonadaceae; genus Chlamydomonas; species Chlamydomonas reinhardtii. The sequence continues at coordinate 284,303 of NC_057014.1, read as the reverse complement.
CACTCAACCCACCCATGGAACCCATGCTCCCATTGTTTCAACCCTGCAGCCCCCCACCACCTCACCTCCCCCTCCCTCTCCACCTCACCTCCCTCCCCCCACCCCCCCAGGCTGGCCCCCTCCGCCGCCGCGCTGGCCGCCGACCGTGACGAGCTGCTGGCGGCACTGGCGCCCGCGGACGCCGCGGCGCTCAGGCAGCGGGGGGACGCGCGCTTCAGGTGCGGGCGGGCGTGTGTGTGTTGAAAAGAAAACAACAAAACGAAGCCCGCCCAGACGGCGCGACGGAGTTACTTACGGATACCTACCGATACCGAGCGTCTTGTAGCCGCGTCGACCCCGGTAGTCATACTTACCCGCAAAAAGCCTGGAACCCCCCCTCGGGCGATCGACGAACGACCTGACCCCGAGTGGCACCCATATGCATTGTATGCGCCGCGCCCTGGGCGCGCTACAACGGTGACCCAGCACGCCTAATGCCCTGATTCCCGCCCGCTGTTCGTAGTCGAGCTCACCTCGTGTGTGTGTGTGTGTGTGTGTGTGTGTGTGTGTGTGTGTGTGTGTGTGTGTATGTGTGTGTGTGTGTGTGTGTGTGTGTGTATGTGTGTGTGTGTATGTGCGTGTGTGTGTGTGTGTGTGTATGTGCGTGTGTGCGTGTGTCGAGGGAAGCGAATGCGTACCCGACTGACTCGGTGGACCCGTGGCCGTGTGTCGTGGCCGTGTGTCGTGGCCGTGTGTCGTGACCACATGTGCGCTGCTGCTGCTGCTGCCCCCGAGCCTCGCCTCCGCGGCCTCCTGTGTGCCTGTGGACGCAGGGCGGGCGACTACGAGGGCGCGGCGGAGGCCTTCAGTGCGCTGCTGGGGCTGCCGCGCGGCGGGGTGCCGGGTGAGGCGGGGGGTGCCGGGTGAGGCGGGGTGCCGGGTGAGGCGGGGTGCCGGGTGAGGCGGGGTGCCGGGTGAGGCGGGGTGCCGGGTGAGGCGGGGTGCCGGGTGAGGCGGGGTGCCGGGTGAGGCGGGGGCGAGAGGGGAGGCGGGGGGAGGCGGGGGCGAGGGGCCACAGGGCATCCGGGCCGTGCTGGGGCCAGGGCGTGAGGCCGACGGTGTGCCCAGCGATACAGTCGTCTGGCGGCGGTCCCACGACACACCGCACTGCAAGCCCTCGGTTTAATTTGGGCTGGTATTTTCAACCCCCCGCCCCCTCCTGCACACGCTGCTCGCTGCTGTGCTTACTGATGGAAGTGGTGCAACCTCTGCCCGCCCCACCCCCACTGCCCCCACTGTCCCCACCGCCCCCTGCCCCCCCTAGAGTCGGAGCGCCTGGCCGCCTTCTCCAACCGCGCCGCCTGCCACCTGGTGCTAGAGCGCTTCGCCGCGGCAGTAGCAGACTGCGATGCGGGACTGGCGCTACTGCTGCTGCTACAGCCGCAGCAACAGGCCCAGGCGGCCGCCTCCTCCTCGGCTTTCGGTATGGCGGCGGGCGGTGAGGGCCGGCGGCGGCTGGCGGAGTGGGCGGCGGCGTCGCTGCCTGCAGCAGCAGCAGCGGATGCATCGTCACCATCGGGCGGCGCGGAGTCGGCGGCGGCGGCGCAGGCGGCGGTGTCGGCAGCACGGCTGCTGACGCGGCGCGGTGCGGCGGCGGCGCACCTGCAGGACTTTGCGGCGGCGGCGGAGGACCACGCACTGGCGGCGGCGCTGCTGCGGCGGCTGCCGGGGCCGGAGCATGCGGCCAAGGCAGAGGCGGCGGAGGCGGACGCGGCAAGGATGCGCGCGCTGGCGGAGGGGCGTGAGCAGCCGCCGTCGCGGCCCGCGGCAGAGGCGGCCAGTGCGTCGCAGCCTGTGGTGAAGGCGGAGGCGGCGGAGGGGGTAGAGGCTGGTGGATTGGAGGGCGCAGGCGAGGGGAGAGGGGCGGGAGGCGAGCAGCAGCAGACATGCGAGGTGGCGGGAGGAGGTGCAGTGGCAGCTGGCGGGAGAGGGGCGGGCGAGGGCCTGGCGGATGATGACGTGGACGACTGATGGCTTGGCGAGTGCGAGTGTAGGTGCGGGTGCGGGTGCGAGTGTGACCATCAGGGTGAGGGTGTGGGTGCGCTGCCGTGAGAGGCGGCAGGGTGCCAGGTCAGGCGGTTGATGCCGGACACGCAGAAGACACGGGCGCTCGTGAGCGCCGCTGCTAACTCTTATTTGTGGAAAAAGACTTCATAGTTGCCTGCGGTATTGCACGGGGCCAGTCGGCCCCTGGTTTGGCGTGGCTTGGCGGGATCCTGCTTGCGTGCTGGCGACAGTGTATCCTTGCCGGCAGCCCGGGTTACCTCCCGGAACTCGGCGAACTCTCACGAAACTTACTCTGACACTCATACTGCATCTCAAACACGTCGTTGCGCACGTCTCGCTGAGCTCGACTTTCCAAGGTGGCACTTTCGCTGTCGTGCCAATACGCCCGCGACCACTCGCTTCAATGTTCTAGCAAGGCGTTTGGCTGTACGGAGGCGAGGACTGCAGCAACGACACTGTTGCTAAGCTTCAGAAGGCGAAATGGTGAGCTTGCTGTCGCCCAAAAGCGCTCTTCCACCTTCCAACCGTCCCCCTCGTAACGATTTCAGGGCAACATATGCCTGAAAGGCACTAAGCGTTCTTCAGATGACGCAGCATCACAGGTTGGTGGTGCCTCACGCAGAATTTTGCACGTCAGCTCGCGTGCCAATTACCAACTGCGTACCGGCCTGTCTTACCTGCAATTCCAGACATCGCAAGACATTGCGTACCCGCCGCCCACTCTGTGGAAGCCGCGAAACCCTAAAGAAATGGTGGAGCGCCCGCGCGAGACGCTTCAGGTGCGCGCGCGAGCTTGCCAGAGGCGCCACCAGAGAGGCGATTGATTAAAAAGGCCTGGCAGGCGTGCAAGCCGCGGTTGCTAGAGACGTGGAAACGACATATGGTAGTCTGGGATACTGGACGTGGGTAGTGAACTTGGGGCGTGCACCCCACACCCGCGTCTGGTTCTTCCGCCTCTCGTTCTCCACGCCCCTTGGCAGACAAGGTCGTGCCCTCCTGTCCATCCGCGTACTTCACCTTGCAAATAAGCAGCGCTGTCTGCTGGCACCCCATCAGTCATCACACTCAGCAGACCCTCGCAACACCTCCCCCCTCCCCAGGACCTGTGTGTCGCCGCGGTGGTGTCGGCCTGGGACTCCCTGCCCACACCCGCCCTGGAGGCACTGCCGTCAGACCTGCTGCAGGTGTGTGTGTGTGTGTGTGTGTGTGTGTGTGTGTGTGTGTGTGTGTGTGCGTGCGTGCGTGCGTGCGTGCGTGCGTGCGTGCGTGCGTGCGTGCGTGCGTGCGTGCGTGCGTGCGTGCGTGCGTGCGTGCGTGCGTGCGTGCGTGCGTGCGTGCGTGCGTGCGTGCGTGTGTGTGTGTGTGTGTGTGTGTGTGTGTGTGTGCGCGCGTGTGTGTGTGTGTGTGTGTGTATTTTTACGTGTGTATGGTACTCGCAGCGTCCTATGGACCGGCGAGTGCTGTGGTGCCGGCGGTGTCGGGGTGTCCCACATGCCCCAGCCTCCCCGGCAGTCCGCCTCCCGCCCCCTCCGCCCCCGGCAGTCCACGGATCCCGCGTTCCCGCAAGCTGCTCCATCCCACATTCCCCCTGCCGCCACCAACGCCGGCGCGGCTGCGCCCGCCCCCCCCCCTCGCGTGACCTTTTCCCTCTTCCTCCCTCTCTCCTTACCTCTCCCTCCCTCTCCCCGCCTCTCTCCCCGCCTCTCTCCCCACCTCTCTCCCTCTCCCCAACCCTCCCTCTCTCCCCACCTCCCCACCTCCCTCCCCACCCCTGCAGCGTGTGTTTGACGAGCTGGTGGCCACGGGCCGCTTCGAGCTGTGCCACCTGGCCCGCTTCAACACCCTGGACCTGGACACAGTGGCGCTGGTGGGCAGCAGGGGGGCGGGGGGCAGGGGGGCTGAGAGGGGGGCAGCAGGGGGGCTGAGAGAGCGGGGGGGGGGGTGTAGATGGGGGTGAGGGAGGGAGGCGCTTCCGCCCTCGTGCCCTGCCCTCGCTCGTGCGCTGCAGTTTGCGCCGCCGCTTCAGTCACACAGACCAGCTCCCAGCCACCCCAACTCCAAACACACACACACACACACACACATACACACACACGCACGCGCACCCTCACAATTACGGTATACGGCATGGTGAGAACACACCCTCATCCACACCCGCACCCACATCCACACATTCACACCGACACCCACACCCACACCCACACCCACATTCACACCCGCACCCACATTCACACCCGCACCCACACCCACACCCAACACGCAGGTGGGGCGGCCCGACGTGCGTGATGAGCGGCTGTCCTCGCTGGACAGGTGCTCGCGGCTGCGGAGCCTGGACCTCACAGGCTGCTCGCAGGTGCGTGTGAGGGGGGGTGGGGGTTGGGGGGTTAGGTGGGCGTGAGTCTGGAGGTTGTGGCGAGATACACACACGTGCACGCGGGCATTCCCCTCATGCGGCTCTGTTCCTGACCCACACGCCCTGCACACACGCACACATGTCGCGCTGTGCCCAGGTGGGGGACGCGGGTGTGGCCCGGGTTGGGCGGCGGCACGGCGGGCTGCGGCGGCTGCGGCTCAACCACTGCCTGGCTATCAGTGACAGCGCCATGCACCACATACGGGGTGAGCGCGGAGGGAGGTGGTGGTAGGAGGGGAGGGAGAGGTGGGGAGTGGTGGTGGTGGAGTGTGGTGGGGTGGTGGTGGGGTGGTGGGTTGGGGTGGTGGAGTGGTGGGGAGAGAGCATGTGTGGTGGACATAAGAGAGCCCACGTGAGGGGACGGCGTGTTTAGAAAGCGAGACCGCGGCAGGGCGGTATGTGGACAGGGCGGCGGGCGTGAATGAGTGCGCACTGCCCGCTGCTGCCCGCTTGCTCTCGGTGGAGAGGTTTGCTCGTATTTGACCTTGACTCCACCCCCCTACTGTTCCTGGCTACGCCTTCACTTCTTAAACAAATCATGAATGTAAACCCCCTCCGCTAGTTGAACTTGGTTTCGTTTAGCTTTGGCTGGTATTTACAACCTCCCCTCACCGCCGTCGTCCCTCCCGCTCCTCCCTCCCCTCCCGCATCCTCCCTCACAGGCCTGACGGGCCTTGTGGAGCTGGAGCTGCGCGGCTGCGAGGGCCTCACGGGCGAGGGCCTGATGCACCTGGCCGCCCTCAGCGCCCTCACACGACTGGACCTGGACCAGTGCACGGCAGTCAAGGTGGGGGGGGGGGGGCAGTGTGGGGGGGGAGTGGGGGGAGCGGGAGTGGGGGGGAGTGGGGGGGAGTAGAGGAAGGGCAGGGCTTGATCAATCCAAACCCAATGGGGGGCCCTCATGTGAGAACCAAGGATATGAAGTAGGGGTGGGTGGGTAGGCATGGGGTAGCCATCGTGGGTAGCCATCCATAACAGACAAAGTGGCTTGGCACATGAACGGCTACACACACACAAAACACGCCCATACCGCCTCTTGGGCTTTCCTTGGATTCCGAAATGAACTATCCCCCACCTCCATCTCCCGCCACCCCACCTCCACCTCCCGCCACCCCACACACCACCTCCACCGACCTCCACCCACCTCCACCACCTCCACCTCCCCCCCCCCCCCCAGGGCGGTCTGCAGCACCTGTGTCCGCTGCGGCGTCTGGCGGTGCTGCGTCTGGGCTGGTGCGCCTTCCTGACAGACATGGAGGCGGGCTGGCTGGCGCGTGGCGGCTTCAGTGGGGCACTGAGGGAGCTGGTGCTCAGCCACACACAGGTGCGGGCGGCAGGGAGGGGAGGGGAGGGGGAGGGGGAGGGGGAGGGGGAGGGGGAG
>NC_057014.1:238317-278363 GCF_000002595.2 Chlamydomonas reinhardtii | reverse complement strand
TAGCCCACAAGTGAGTCGCGTCGGAGTGAGGGTGTGTGTGTGTGGGGGGGGGGGGGGTTGTAAATACCAGCCCAAACTAAACCAAAACCAACGAAAACGGGAGTGCAGGCAGAGGCGTTAGTTGCGAGCGATAATACTTATGGGATGTGGGCCGAGGCGTCGCGGAGCAGCAGGGCGAGCGGCGCCGGCGATAAATGTCGCCGCCTGGGTTCGGTGACGCGCACAACAGCACAAGACAGGCACGCGGGGGGGATGTGGGCCGGGTGGGGGGTGGAGTAGGGCACACCCGGCGCAGAGCCAGGTTGGGTGAGGGCGGGAGGAGGAAACAGGACAAGGCTGTGCTTGTAGCAGTGGTAAACTGCAATGCGCGCGGCAATGTGTGTGTGTGTGTGTGTGTGTGTGTGTGTGTGTGTGTGTGGTCGGTGCGTGGGTCCTTCCTTCCCTGCCGCCACCCGTAAGCCCCCTGCCCCCCTCTCCACCCTCCACCCTCCCCTCCCCTCCCCTCCACCCTCCCCTCCCCTCCACCCTCCCCTCCCCCCGCACACCCCCACCAGGTGGGTGACGAGGGCCTGCAGCAGCTGGCGCCCGCCCTGCGCGCCCTCACAGCACTGGACCTGACCGGCTGCGGCCGAGTCACCGACACGGGGGCGGCGGCGCTCAGCAGGCTCACAGCGCTGCGGGTGGGTGGGAGGGGTGGGGTGTGGGGGAAGGGGTGGGGTGGGGGTGGGGACTGATGGGTGTGGGAGTGGGGGGGGGGGGATGTTCAAGAGAGCACAAGGGAATTACAGGCGACGGGGTAGGGCGACAATGCCTTGGCTACTCGGGAACACCCCTTGGACCCGGGCATGTATCCGCCCCTTTCAACTCCCCACCCCACACACACACGCACACACCGCGGCACCCATCCGCACCCCGCGCCACGTAACTTCCCTTGCCCTTGCTCTCCCCGCCACCACATCCCCCCTGCTCATCTCATCACTCCGTCTTGCATGGACATATAGACCCTCAACCCCCCACCCCACCCCCAACCCCCCACCCATTGCACAGACGCTGTCTCTGGACCGCTGTGACCAGGTCGGCAACGCCGGAGTGTCAGCCCTCACCGCCCCCGCCCCCACCGCCCGCTCCCTCCCCACCTCCGCCTCCTCCCCCTTCCCCTCCGCCGCCGCCGCCGCCGCCGCCCCGCCGCCGCCCGCGCTCGCCTCGCTCTCCTCCCTGTCCCTCGCCTACACTGGCGTCACCACCGCTGGGATCACCGGCCTCACCGCCCTCACCGCCCTCACCTCCCTCAACCTGGACAGCTGCGGGGTGGGCGACGCCGCATGCCGGGTGGGTGGCCGGGTGGCGGGGTGGCCGGGTGTGCACGTGCGGGTGCACGTGTGGAGGGCCGGGTGTGTGGGGGCACGTGGGCTCAGGTGGTTAGTTCCAATCCTACGACTCGTTCAAATCCGAACGGTCCATGGGAAGCGGTGTCGCCAACGGGCTGAAGGTGGCGGGGCTTGGAGTACCGTATTTGGGATGGTGGTGCCGGTTCTGGGGTATGCGGATTTTGACAGGGGGTCTACGTGTCGGGCGCAGGGCGGGGACTGCTGCTTCTTGCACGGCGTCCAACCATCAGCGTCCGCACCTACTTATTAGAATGCATTGCTTGATTCGTACATGGGTGCCTGCCATTTCTTACCTCCGCAGACGCTTCGCCGCCTGCCGCGCCTGGCCTGGTTGAACTTGGCGGAGACACAGGTCGGCGATGCAGGGCTGGAGGCACTAACCGTGCCGCTGCCCCCCGCAAACCCCAACCCGCCCGCCCCGCTGCTGCCGCTCAGCCCCCGCCCCAGCGTCAGCGTCGGTCGCAGCCTGTCCCACGGCGCCGGCACCGGCGGTTACAACTACGGCAACAGTAACGGCAGAGTCAGTTATAACGGCGGTATGAGTGGCGGCGGCGCCGCCACCAGCACTGCAGGGCACGGGCGCTGGAGTCTTGGCGGCGGCGGCGCGGCGGGAGTTGGAGTGGCGGCGGCGGCGGCGGTTGGCTCGCCGCCGGCGGCGCCGTCGGCCTTCGCGGCACACGCGTACGGCAGCCCTCCGGGGCCCGGCGGCGCCGGTCGCTTTAGTAACAGCGGCGGCGCCGCCGCTGGCGGTTACTCCGGTTACTCGGGTTACTCGGCGGCGGGGGGTAGCAGCTTCGGTCGGACCAGCACGCCGCCCCGCGACGCGGCGGCTTTGGCGGCTGCGGCTGCCGCGGCGGCTGCGGCCGCGCTGTGGGGCCCGCCCTCCACCCTCACACACCTCAACCTGACCTACACCAAGGTGTGTGTGCTCCGCGGTGTGTGGGCTGGAGCGGCGGGATTGCTGGGGTTGTGAAAAGGAGGGATTGCAACACGCCGTTTTTCATGAACGGCTGCAGTCCCTCTTGTAGCCTCATCGTTGGGCTCGGGCATACCTCCCCCGAGTCCCCCCCCCACACACACACACACCACCGAGCCGAGGGCTGGTCGATGTCGTCGGTAACGATTGCTGTCTACCACTTCATTAATCTATCATGAATGTAAACCCCCGCCCTCCCCCCCCCGACCTTACACACCCTCCCCCCCCCCGCTGCTGCAGGTGACGGACGAGGGTCTGGCGCCCCTGGCCGCACTCACCGGGCTGCAGTACCTGAACCTGGACTCGGGTGAGGCGGGCGGCTGGGAAGGGAGGGAGGGCGGGAGGGAGGGAGGGCGGGAGGGAGGGCGGAAGGGCGGGCGGCTGGGAGGGAGGGAGGGAGGGGGTTCATGTGCCCCCCCGAGGGGGGGCCGGGATGGGGGTGGGAGCGACGACCCAGCCTTGTGCCACCACGGCTTTGCAGGGCCCTGCCTGACACAGCTGACTGCAACTCATCCGCAACTCAACCAGAAGCAGCCTGCACCGCTCCGCTGAACCGCCTACTTCGATGCGCGGCCGCCCCACACCGCCTGGGGGTTTAGTAGTAATGGACTACCAGCCACTCCCCTCTCCGCCAAGCCCCACCCCCGCCCTGTGCACCCACACCACAGGCACGCTGACGGACGCGGCCCTGCGGCACGTGTCGCGCCTCAGCTGTCTGACCGCGCTGGACGTGTTCGGCTGCCGGCTGACGGACGCGGGGGCGGCGGTGCTGGGCGGGGCGCCGGCACTGCGCGGGCTGAGGTCGCTCGAGTGCTGCGGCGGCGGCATCACAGGTGAGGGAGGGCGGGGGCGGGGAGGGGCCGGTGAGGGGGGGAGGGTAGCCATCCATGGGATGGTGTGTATCAAATATGAAGTGAAGTGCCGGGGGGAGGGGTTGTAAATACCAGGCCAAATTAAACCAAACCCAATGGGGGCAGTGAGGGAGCATGATGTGGCCGAGCCCAGTGAAGAAGGTCCCACAAGTCGAGGAATCGTCGGCCAACCCAGAATGCGGTGCGAGCTCCACGTAGAATCTCCAGTCTCGGTCGTTTAAGAGGTGTTGTCGGTAGACGGTAGACCGCGGGCGCCGCGCCGCACCGACAATGCCACCCAGGCTCGGCCAACAAACATTTTAGGCGAGCACAGTTGTGTGCTACACACAAGTTCTACCCACCTTTGGAAGTGGCAGTGGAAGTGCACGTGGAAGTGGAAGTGCACGTGGAAGTGGAAGTGGAAGTGGACCCGCGCAGCCCCTGCCCCCGGCTCTTGGGGTCGTACATGGGTACGGCACCGCTCCCACCCCCACCTGCTGCCTTGCTGCCCGCCGCAGCACCTTGTCGCACCGCGGCTCTGACCCTGCCCTCCCCCCTCCCCTACCCCCTGCTCTCCCCTTCCCCCTGCCCTCCCCCTGCCCTCCCCTGTGCTCCGTTAGTTCAGCTTGGTTTAGTTTGGGCTGGTACTTACACCCACCACCCCATCCCCCTACACACACACGCACACCTCCCTCCACTACACACACACGCACCTGTGTCCAGACGCGGGCGCGCTGTGTCTGGCGCGGCTGACGGCGCTCACCTCGCTCAACCTGAGCCAGAACCCGCGGCTGGGCGACGCCGGCGTGCGCAGCCTGGCAGCACACCTCGCCGAGCTGCAGGTGGGGTGGGGGTGGGGGTGGGGTAGTGGGATAGTGGGGTAGTGCGGTGGTGGGGGTGTGGGGTAGTGGGGGTGGAGGTGGGTGGGACGTGAAGGAGCGGGGACAGGGGAGGGGAGGGGGGGGCGAACACACTGGTGTGCCGTGCTGGGGCCCCATGTACCCAAAGCACACACCATACCCACCACACCACACCACGTCGCACCCCCAGGTGCTGTCCCTCAACCACACCAACGTCACCTCTGCCTGCCTGCGCGAGCTGGCGCAGCTGCCCTGGCTGCGCTCGCTGGCGCTGGCCGGCAGCCGCGTCAGTGAGGCGGGCGTGGCCAGGCTCAAGGCGCGCGCACACCCCGACCTGATCATCAAACACACGCCGCCGCCGCCGCCGCCCGGAGCGCGCGTGTTCGCGTAATGGAGCGTAGGGTGGGGATGGGGGATGGGGGATGGGAGGGGCAGGGAGGAAAGTAATACACGGGGCGGCGTGGCGTGCGGTGGCGGATTGGGAGGGAGAGAGGGAGCGAGGGAGCGAGGGAGCGAGGGCGGGGTCCAGGGCCAGCTGCGAACACAGTGTGGGCGGTTGCGTGGGAGGCGGGCCTCTCTAACACACGGCTGGCGCGTGTGAGGGCACGTCCCAGGTGTTTGCTGCTACACAAACAAATGCATGCTAGAGCTACGAGATAAACAACTGCAGTAGTGCATGTACATGAGTTGGCTTATTGAGTTTCAATTCCGACACCGGAGTTGCTGGGTTACACACGCGAGACGTGCATTTACGTTGCATTGATACAGAGATATTGCATTGATGGCCCCGTGAGCAAAGCCGCGGGTTGTCCTGGGCTGCGTTGATCGAGGGCGCGTGTGTGCACATAGGGCACTAGCATTGCGGCAAAGGTCCGTTTGTGGGAAGGGGATCAAAGCGGGGGATCAAATTGTTTTGTTGTACTTGTACGGTATTCGTTTGACGGTGCTCGCGTGAGTTTCCTGCTTACGCTGCACACAGCTGCAAGTGAGGCGCACTCACCGACTGACACCCGCGCGCGAAGAGGCACAGATGCTCTTCCCACCGAAGGTTGGCGATCGCCGCTGTGCGAGTTGCGAGCCTGGCAACATGGCACCAAGCCCGGTATAACTACCTGCCTCAGAAGTGGGTAGTGGGTGGTAGTTGGTTTGCCTTTGGGTGTTGGGACTGAGCCCCCAGAACGAAACGTTCAGGGGGCTGAAGCCCCCAGCATCTATGCCCCCTGTCCTGCGAAGGCTGGTGGATGTGGCATGGGGGGGGATGTGCGCGCAGGTGCTGTGCTAGGCATGTCAAGTATAGTGTATCAGTGTATGTCTTGGAGATGACATGTACGAGCACAGCACGCGTGACGAGCACCCAACATGTTTTGGCCCTGCATCCCTCCGTTGCTGCATGCTGGCCGCTTCCCGTCGTGTGGGCGGACTCAGCCACTCTGGCCATCCAGGGACTGGGCGGGTGCTCGGGGGCTCGGGGGCGAAGTAGGCTCCATGGCTCCAGCCTGCTGACCGGCGGCGCACTGGATAATCGAGGGCAGGCAGCCTGGCAGGCTCGATAGTCGGCAGCAAGGCTTCTCCTTTCCCTTTCTAGTTTTCCTCCCGCGCGCGACGCTGAGTAGTGGCGCACCTGCAGATAGCGCGTCACACCCTTCCAGCTTGCCGGTGCGGTGGCCCCAGCCCACGTCAACCCCCAGCTTATTAAGCCCTCCCTGTCTTCGTAAGATAAGAGCACCGAATTCCCCAAGGTGCACCCCTTCCCCTGCCTCGCCCACGCGTCTTCACGGCACAACGTAGTTGTGCAAACGTGCTACTTCCAGACAGAGCGTACTTGTACGTACCGTAATACGTAATACGTGTACTACCGTTGTGCGCAGTGCGGGTACCCCGTGCTCAGCATCCCTGTCTGCCAAGCCGTGTAGCCACCTGCCTCCCTCCCAAGGCTTTCACTGCATCAAGTGTTGCAGGCGTCATAAGGGCCCCCCGGCCCGGGCCTCGGTTTCTACAAGGACAGGAATGCACGTCGTGCTCACCACCTTGTAACCACACACAACAGCATCACCACCTCCTGTTAGCATGGCAGTACCCCCCTCCGCGCACCAGGCATCCGGGCCACACGCATTCTAACGCACTCACATGGGCAAACCCCGGCAGCCGCTGCTGGCTGGCCCCACCGTATGTTACGTCCGGTGGCGCTGAATGCGGCACGCAGGCTATACGGCGAAACACGCGCTTGCATTGCCTGCGTGCGGGCATACCGTATGCATACCGTACTTACGAACGTGGCCTGGTACGAGCTCGCGCGACTAAGCGCTGCGGGCGCGCCATTTTATTCAGCCTCAACCGCCTCGAAATATGAAAGCCCATACAACGCTGCGATCACAGAGTTGTAGTACGCTTTTGCTTGCATGTGACACTTGAGTCGATGCCGACGACTGCGAACAGGAAGTTTGGCCCAGCGATCTCAGGCTGACTGTGAACACGCCCTCGAAGCACCCGCCTTGCTATACACTTAACAAAGATACTGTACTATAATGGCATTTACGTGGCATCGTAGTCACTATTAGGGTCTCTCTTGCAAACCGCCCCGCAGAAGTTTTCAATACTGGGTTGCGCCACAGCACGCCTCGGTCGAGGCCGTGTCTGTCGTGTTATAATTGGCCTCCTGAGCCGCTAGCTGAATTCGACAAAGGGCGCGAGCGCATTCGGTTGCCCGAGCCACGGGAAACAAGCCACGGGGGCCCCCAGCTGGTCTAACCGATTACGCCTTCGGTAAGCCGATACGCCTGCGGACTGCATAATGCTACTTGGGCGCAAAGTTTGTGCACGTTCTTGGCCTGGCATCATCACGAAGTTCGCGTTATGCCAGCGGCGGAGTAGTCGCGCCGGCGCGCCTCACAAAGCACCGACCCAGCTTGGCTATATAATTATATAGCTCTACAGCACGCACTTGGTGGTAGCTGGCTGCTGAGGAACCGAATTCCGGCCAGCGGCGGTTGAGAATAATGCATTCGCGCAAACAAGCACGCACGTTATGCCCGCCGGCACCGCAGGTCGTATCATGCGCTGTGTTCCTGAGGAGGCACCAACGGTGGGGAGTTTAGACAAATGGCTGCTGCTTGCGGCTGGCCGCGGAGGCGACTTACAGAGGCCCCATGGCGCCGCGCTTGAGACCACACTGGTCGGTTTGCCTCCCAGCATCAGCAGCACTTCACTCCTGGCCTCCTCGGCCGCCGAATCGGCAAGCTGCCAGCCATTGGAACCTCTGGTGCTTCGGCCTTACGTCGCTTCGGAGCCACTGCCTATCCCCATGCCTTGCGGCCCTTCATCGTTCCCGACGTCGTCTCGCACAGCGCCGCCGCCGCAGCCATCCCGCCTGCACCACGCAGGCTTGCTGCTAGCGGCGGCGGGCCGACGTGGGGCCAGCCAGGCTACTGCATCGGCGGCGGCGGCCTCGAGGGTGAAAACGTCAGCGGCTCAGGCGGCCTCCTGGGGACCGGGCGGAGGCCGGGCCGACAGCGTTGCTCCTGCTGCTGTGGGCGGCTCGCCAGGGGCCTTGCTGGCGGCCTCCGGCGGCGCCCATGGGATGATGGGTTGCGTTGCCGCTGTGGGCCACGTAGGCTTGAGCAGCATTGACGCTGGAGGCTGCAGCTCGCTGCTGGAGTACGTGTCCAGACGGCAGCGGCAGCAAGAGGAGGAGGAGGTGCGGCGGCATTGGCAGGAGCAGCAATGGCGGCGGCAGCAGCAGCAGCAGCAGCAGCAGCAGCAGCAGCCGCAGCAGCGGCACATGCGGCTGCGGCTTCCGCTGCCGCAGGATGGATCTACTGGCCGCGGCGGCGCCTGCAGCCCCGGCAACCCCCTCAAACCCGCGGAGCCTGACGTGGCATTGGACTACCACCACTGCTGGGCACCCCACAGCGACGACAGCCCTAACGGCTCAGAAGCACGCGACTGTGGCCGGCGGGTTGAAGATGTCACCGTGCACCGGGGGCTGCCGCGCGCCGCCCGTGCCCTCGGCGCCATCGCGGCCGCAGCTGCTGCTACTGCCGCCGGCCCGGTCGCTACTGCGCCCGCCAGCCTCTCGCCTGCTGCTGCTACTGCCGCAGCTGACGATGGCGCCGCCTCCAGCTACATCAGCTGCTACAGCTCAGCCGCCGCGTCACTGGCGTCGATCGGCAGTAGCTGGCACGCCGACAGCTACAGCAGCCAGCGGCTGCTGCCGCTGCTACAGCCGCATCTTGATGGCCCGGTCATCGCCGCGCCGCAGCTGCAGTGTGTGCCGCTACAGCCGTCTGAGGAAGACATCCTGGCGGCGATGCGCGTGCTGCTGGAGGGCTGCGGGTACGGCAGCAGTGGCAGCAGCATTAGCAGTAGCAGCAGTGACATTGACGGCAGTAGCAGGAGCGATAGGGACGCTGACGAGGGCGCGGCCAACGACCAGCAGCAGGGGGCTGGTGAGCTGCTGAGTCAGGATCAGGGCAACGGGCGAGTCAGCACTACTGCCACTGCTACTGCCACTGCCACTGCCACCGACACTGTCATCCGCCGTGTGGGCGACGGCGAGCCGGCGGCCGTGGTGGCGGCGGCGGCGGCAGCCCTGCGCAAGGCTGTGTCACTGCCGGCACCCGAGCGCCAGGGTACGTGCGTGGTTGCCACGTAGGCACGTGCATGGCGCCGGGGCTCCTGGCGTTGCGGGTGGAGTGTGGGCGTGTGTGTTTGGGGTTGCGCGCGCGCTCGTTGTTCCCCAGCGGCCAGAGGAAGCGGCCCTGACCTGACCTGCGCCCGCCTGCCGCATGTCGCCCCTCACCGCCGCCGGCCTCTGCCTGCTCCACATGCTTACCCACCTGCAGTTGGGCTGTGGGGCTGCTGCGGTGGCGGCTGCAGCCAGGATTGCATGAGGACTGCTGCTGCCGCCAGCACCGCCGCCGCCGCCGCCGCAGGAGCCAGCGCCAGCGGTTGCGGCGGGCCGCCCGGCGGCATCGCGGCTTGCGCCGCCTGTTGCTGCTGCATGCCCGCCGCCGCCTCCACCGCCGCCGCCGCCACCGACCTGCCACTGTGTGGGCTGCTGCTGCTGCGCGGCGCCCAGTCCTCACCCAACGGCGGGCACCCCACGCTCGCGTCCCCGGCCGTCGCCCCGCCCCCACACACGCCGTACGCCGCCGCTGCGTCCTCGGCCTGTGTAGCGGCCGCCGCCGCAATGCAGTTGCCACTGATGAACCTGAACTTGCCATTGCCACCCGCGGCGGCGGTGGAGGGCCTGTGGGACAGCAGGGGCCAGCAGCAGTCGCCTTTGTCGCCGCCGCCGCTGCCGCCGCTGCACCCCGTCCTGGTCGCATCGGTGCTGCGGGAGGCCGCCGCCGCCGCCGCAGCCGCCGTACACGTGTATAACGGCTCAGCAGGCTCTGGTGGCAGCATTGGCAGCACGCCTCGTGGTGGCGGCGGCGGCGGTGGCGGCTGTAGCTTCTTGCAGCAGAGGTGGGACCACCCGCAGCGGCAGCATCAGTCGACCGCTGCTGCGGTGGCGCCGACGGCGGCGGCCTGTGAGGATGACTGCAGCAGCTACTACTCGCCCTGTGACTCGCCCTGCTCTTCGGCCTTCAACTCCACAGCCCTGGACGGCGCCGCACCCGGCTGCGGCGGCGGCGGCGGAGCAGGAGGGCCCTTGGCGGCCGCTGGGGACGCCGGCGAGGATGGCAGCAGCAGCGAAGGCGGCGGCCGCGACGGCGGCAGCAGCAGCGGTGGCCATGCCGCTCGTGCGCTTCGGCCGCCGCGGATGGCGATTAGCAGCAGCAGCCAGCATGAGGGTGCTACTGCTGCCCGCGGCGGCGGTGGCACGGCAGGCGCAGCGGCAGGCGGCGACAGCGGCAGCGGTGGCGGCAGCAGCGGTAGCTACAGCAGCTGCAACAGCGAGGAGGTTGAGGAGGAGAAGGAGGCAGCAGCGGCGGACACTAATGCTGCAATGGAAGCACCCGAACTGGAGGCGCCCGAGTCGCCCTATGTGCGCGCCGCCACATTCGGCGGGCCGCAGTGGTCAGGCCCCGAGGCGGCTGCGGCGGCGGCGCAGGCGCAGGCGTTGGTGGCGGCGGCGGCGGGTGGGGCTGCCGGCGGCGGCGGCGCTGATGCCGACAGCCGCTATGGTTGGCTGCTGCGGCGCACGCTGAGCTGTGAGGACTCCGCCATTACCGCCGCCGCCGCCACCACTTCCAGGACCACCACCGCAAAACTCTTGAGCGCCGCCGCCGCCGCCCATACCAGCAGCGGCAGCGGCAGGTCCCACGCAACCACGACAGTTGCCGCCGCCACGGCTGATGCCGGTGTCGATGCCGCCTGTGCTCCCGGCGGTGTCAGCGTTGCCGCCGCCGCCGCCCTCGCCGCCGCCCGTGTGACCCGAGTGTTTACATCGGCACCCCGCAGCGCCGCCGCCAGCAACGACCGCAGCAGCAGCCGCAGGACTGCGGGTGGTGAGCCCACGCGCCGGCGCGCCTCCCCTCTTGGTGCTCGCTGTGCGGCGCTGGCGGCGACGGTGGGGGGCCGGCGGGGGCTGTACGAGGGCACGGTGCGGGGCGGCGAGCCCCTGGCCGTCACACTGGCGGCGGCGGCCACAGGCGGTGGCGCGGTGTGCGGTGACGGCGGGCTGCCATCGAGTTGGTGATTATATCTGATTCACGGAGGAGGAGGAGCGAGGAGGTTGGATGCGCCAGGGTGGCTTCTTAGTGGACAGCAAATGCCTGTCGCAGCCCTGCCTGCTGCTGCCGATCCACATTTTCCCAAGTTGCGTATGGGAAGGTAGCGATTTTTGTGCCCGCTTCCTTTCAGTGCTTTATTGGCTCCTTGATTGCATACGCCTGAACTTGGAGCTAGAGTTTTGAGACACACAGCCGTATGTCTGCTGGTTGGGAGCCCCTGCTTACTTATCTTTGGCGGGGCAATGGTAGTAGTATCAGTATCTACAAGCATACCCAATCGTGCAGTGTTCCACGTGAATAATGAAGTAAGGACACGGCTTCATGCATCGGCGGGTTTTAGGTTCGCGTGCATTGCGCATTGCTATCATCAGCATCTGGGTGGGCGATTGACTGGAGTGTCACATTACCAGTGGATGAATCAACATTTGCGGTGGGCGGCCCGACTACTGGCCTACCTCGGAACAGGAGGTGCATCAAGTGCTGCTGCTGTGTGCCCCCTACATAATACATGTGTGCGTGCATGCCGATAATGGTTGCGTGCTGCGGTTGGGTCGTCGCGGCGCAAATGTGTGGGTGGTGGGCTCCGCGAAGGCAGCCCCGTGCGTTCGTGCGTGCCGGTGGGCAGCGGGCGGGCGGGCGATGTGCGTGCGTGCGCACATCCAACAGCTCCATCTATCTCCCCGGCACCGCGCTTCGGTTTCGTCGCTATCACGTGCTTGAATGACGTGATGCTTGTGACCACCTCGGTTCGTAAGAATGAACAAAGCTACCTAGCTATCTAATCTATATATCTGCTCGATGAATATGATGATGCCATCAAGCGTAGAAAGGGATCGGAGGGTGCTCGTATCAAAGGCCTACTACTACTAGTACTACATCAAACTGGCATGGTGAGCGCAAAGCGTAATAGTGCGAAGAGAGGAGAGTGCCGCGTGGGCGAACTGGGTCAGTGGGCGGCGGCGGGGGGTGACTCGACACGTTGTCCTGGTACTTGTGGCTAGTAGATGCGGCGTGTGCGTGTTGGCAGGTTAATGTGTGTGTGTGTGTGTGTGTGTGTGTGTGTGTGTATGTGTGTGTGTGTGTGTGTATGTGTGTGTGTGTGTGTGTGTGTGTGTGCGTGTGTGTGACTACGGTTTCCACGGTTATTCTGCCAGATCACGTGAATCGTGTATCTGGTATAACCAACGACAGGGCTCTCAATCGAGGGCTGCCGTGACCTGGCGTTTCCCCGGTGTGTGTGTGTGTGCGCGGCCCATCAATTGGGGTAGGGATCCCCGCCCTACATACTAGACGCGGAAGCAGCAAGCAAGGCGCACCTATCTACCACACGTCGATCAGGACGTGATGGAACTATAACAGATAATATGATAATGCTACATAATTTCCTGGTTGCGTGTTCCTGCAAAGGACGTAAAATCGAGCACAAGGCTTCCGTGACATGACGGGCAGGCAGTGATGCTTACTGGCTTGATGGAGAAGCAAATTGGTACCGCGCGGCGGCCTGTCTATCTGGGGTATACCTATCTAGCTATCTAATGAGCAATGGCGATTGACCTGGGGTTTGGGCGCGTGTGCCAGGTGCAGCAGCTGAGACTTGCGGCGGGGGCCTTACTACGGCGGGCTCAGCAACATACTGCTGATTACATGGGGGCGCGAGTAGGGGCGGGGGAGGGGGACAAGCAACAGGCACAGCAGCTGCTGCTGTTCTGTGTGGTGTTTGCTCGCATGCGTACATTTACCATGCAGGCTGCTGAAACAAGCGGAAGCGGATTGCTACGGTATGGAAGCAAGTGTCATGAAACGGGTTGCAAAGAGCGAGTGACGGCAATCACGCAAGGACGGGGGTGTTTCTATGTGCACAAGGGGATTCACATGCCCATGCGCACGTGTGTGTCAATGAGCTGCTGTTGGCAGTTGGGTTGCTGTTGGCAGTTGAGTTGCTGGTCAGGGGCGGTGGCTGCAGAGGTGTGTCACTCATGGGCCCGCACAGATCGTGCCATGTTGGCGCGTGCATCTGCACGTGTGCCATCGGCGTACGACATCACATGCTGTGGCGGTCGCCGCTGCCAGTAGTAGCCATACACCTATTACGCGTTGCAGGGCGGCGTGAAGGGAAAGCGCATGCTCGCTCGATACACACATGCGTCTACAAGGACATACATCTTGACGCAAAGACGGGGGTAGTAGCAATATAATATCTAAGGGCTACTTGCCACGGTTACTTGCGCACGCACGCGTACCAGGGATTATTCAACGTGGGCTGCTGTTACGATACTTGCGCATGCAGAGCGAGAGGAAAGTAGGAGCATGGATGCACTCGTTCGTTGGGGGTACGGACACGCACGGCTTTGTGAAGTGATATTACGGTACGGTTACATCATGTCGGCGTATGACAAGTACTTGGTGTTATACCTGAGAGCGGGTATTGCGGCGTCGGGATTGATAGCCCTAGCGAGTTTTGAGTGGTGATGCACGCAGCAGCAGCGGCTCTCTTCCGAGTGGGCGAAGGCCATGTGACGTAACCTGACGTGTTGTTGGATGGAGACGCCCTCTCAGGCGCCCCGTGTGAGTAGATAGTGTGTCGGGCGCTTGCTTACTTGGATGGGTAGATGCAGCCAGGATGGGAACGACCGGTGGCGACTGGTGGTGCGTTCCCTGCTGGACGACACACTGGGGCGATTATTTGTCATCTAGCCAGTCGCATAAAGCTGTGGCAGCAGCGACAATGCATGGACTAACGAACGAGGTGGGGTCGATATTGGTCCGTCGCTAGTACATGGTGAGAGCGGTGTGTGTGGCGAGCAGTAGCTAGGTAGCAGGATGTCGGAAGGTGCGCGCCCGGCAGCAGCAGGTGCGGCCGTGCGGGACCGCGCCTGTCTGTTGTTGTGGCTACCTTGGAACGAATGCATGAAGATGCAAGAGATGTGCACACAGGCGGCGGAGCGCTAGGGCCGAGCGCTAGGTCAGTCGGTCGGGTGCTCGGACTGCCTGGGCTAAGCACGCCTGAGTACGCACACGGTCACGTCAAGACAAACACACGTGGTGGCGAGTTGCAGCGCAAGACACCCCCTGCAGACCGACTGACAACAAAACCGCCTTGCAAAGGGGTTTCACTCAACCATGTAATAATGCTGCTGCCAATCGACGCCTCATGACAGGCTCTACCCGCGGGGTCATCCGGTGGGGACCTTCCGCATGGCTTTGACACGTGTGGGGATTCCACGGATCGGAAGCCCAGACGCCCAGACCCACCCCACCCCGCGCGAGGACAGCGTTTCACGTTCGGTCGTGTCCATACGAATGCAACACATACGAGAAGCTTACTCCCAGCGCACGTTAGTTTCCGTGATGCGACTTCGGGACCCTGGCGAATGTATTCGACATATCCCAGCCACGACACGGGAGCACACCTTCCCTGCCTTGCTTCACACGCGGTTGTTGCGGCACTCCTGAAAGCACGTTTGCGTCATGCGTTGATGCGTCTGCCCCCCAGGGCTGCTGCGTTTGCGTCGCGAAGCCATCCAGGGCCCCCCACGTGGGGGACAGCGCAGCAGGGCCCGGCAATGTTGGTCAGGGCGCGCGAAGTTGGATTTTGTGAAAGCAGGGGGAGGCCGTGTGCGTTTGGGGGGAAGAAGCGAGGTCGTGTGTTTGGCATCCACGCCATGCCGGCATGCGCGGCAGCCCGCGCCGGCTCGCTCCGGGCGCAGCGCGTGGCCTGGCACGCACCCCTGGGCTGGGTGCCGCCTAGGCAGCGTCCGTGCGCGGGCTGCTTTGCCAGGTTGTGATGCCGGCGACTGCTATGCATTTGCGCTGTGGGCGGCGGCGGGGGACGAACGGCACGGGTGGGTGCGTGTCGGCAGCTGCTGGCTGCCCAGAGCCGCCTGCGTCGCTATGCGCAGGCTCTATGCAAGTCATCCAGGCCATTGCAGCATGCGCGGTCAGCCCGGGCAGCCCCTGCCGGCTCCGGGCGCAGCGCGTGGCCTGGCACGCACCCCTGGGCTGGGTGCCGCCTAGGCGGCGTCCGTGCGCGGGCTGCTTTGCCAGGTTGTGATGCCGGCGACTGCTATGCATGTATCCAGAGGTGCATGGAGGGCGGGGGGTAGGAGCGGTATGCACCAGAGGGGCATGGCGGCCCAGGAACGGCACGCAGGGCACTGCCCGGGCAGCGCGCGACGGCCCGACCTGGCACACGTTTGTGGCGGTGCTGGCGAGCGCTGTGAGAAATTAGGTATACAGTCATATGTGTAGGCCATATGTTGCACTGGGTGAGCAGCATTTGGGTAGGCCTCAGGAGTTGTTTTCGCAATTCTCGCGTGGCCGGCCCAGTCGCGAACCATTAAGGCTCAGTCTAAAAGTTGCCACTTTCCTGGCGTCGGTTCCTCCATTTGCCTATTAACACATAGCTGGGCCCAAATGACCGCAAACAAGATGCCTTGAGGTGGGGGTAGCCCGAATCCTAACGAAATGCGGACCCGGCAAACATGTCGGCATGCCCACCCAGACGCCACGCCTGCGCCCCGTGCCCGGCCATAGAGATCCTAGCACACCTGCATGGACGCACGCATGGAAAAAGCATGCCTGAGCATTTGTGCGGCGGCCGCGCCGTCGCTGGGCCCGTCCGTGGGCTGCTCGGCGCGTGGGGTGGCCGGACGCCCGGCCACCGTGTGGCCCGGCCGTGTTGATTCCTGGCGGCCCGAGCGCAGTTATAGCATGGCATCTAGGCGGTCTCAGTACTGAGAGCCGGGCAGGCACAGCGCACAGGCTCCAGGGCACAGAAGCGGCCCATACCGCAGCGCAGGCGCCGCCCGCCACAAGGCCTCCCACACCAAGCATGCACACGGCGGTACCTCCGCACGCGCCCTGTCCACTCCGCCCCTCCGCGCATCCCCACACGGCCAGCCAGGCTCTGGGTATCATCGGAAGTGGGACGGCGCCCTTTCAACCAATCCCATGCCCGAGCCGCGACTGCACTGCCGCATTTGCGCTGTGGGCGGCGGCGGGGGACGAACGGCACGGGTGGGTGCGTGTCGGCGGCTGCTGGCTGCCCAGAGCCACCTGCGTCGCTATGCGCAGGCTCTATGCAAGTCATCCAGGCCATTGCAGCATGCGCGGTCAGCCCGGGTAGCCCCTGCCGGCTCCGGGCGCAGCGCGTGGCCTGGCACGCACCCCTGGGCTGGGTGCCGCCTAGGCGGCGTCCGTGCGCGGGCTGCTTTGCCAGGTTGTGATGCCGGCGACTGCTATGCATGTATCCAGAGGTGCATGGAGGGCGGGGGGTAGGAGCGGTATGCACCAGAGGGGCATGGCGGCCCAGGAACGGCACGCAGGGCACTGCCCGGGCAGCGCGCCACGGCCCGACCTGGCACATGTTTGTGGCGGTGCTGGCGAGCGCTGTGAGAAATTAGATATACAGTCGTATGTGTAAGCCATATGTGGCACTGGGTGAGCAGCATTTGGGTAGGCCTCAGGAGTTGTCTTCGCAATTCTCGCGCGGCCGGCCCAGTCGCGAGCTGCTCAGGCTCAGTCTAAAAGTCGCCACTTTCCTGGCGTCGGTTCCTCCATTTGCCTATTAACACATAGCTGGGCCCAAATGACCGCAAACAAGATGCCTTGAGGTGGGGGTAGCCCGAATCCTAACGAAATGCGGACCCGGCAAACATGTCGGCATGCCCACCCAGACGCCACGTATGCGCCCCCTGCCCGGCCATAGAGATCCTAGCACACCTGCATGGACGCAAGCATGGAAAAAGCATGCCTACGCATTTGTGCGGCGGCCGCGCCGGCGCTGGGCCCGTCCGTGGGCTGCTCGGCGCGTGGGGTGGCCGGACGCCCGGCCACCGTGTGGCCCGGCCGTGTTGATTCCTGGCGGCCCGAGCGCAGTTATAGCATGGCATCTAGGCGGTCTCAGTACTGAGAGCCGGGCAGGCACAGCGCACAGGCGGCTCCAGGGCACAGGAGCGGCCCATGCCCCACACGAACCCACCTACCACCGCAGCCACACGCCCACCCCTGCACACGCCTCAACGTCCCTCAATAGCCCGCCACCTAACACGCAGCCTGCATCAAGGCCCTCCGCACACGCCTTGTCCGCCCCTTCCCCCGCCCCCGCGTTCGCATGCAACCTCCCAGGCTATGGGTCCGACACGGACGCTACGTCAGCTCCGCATTCATTCGGCAACACACGATTGCAACTATCAACTTGATTGATTGTTGGTCAAACGTCCGCCCCGTAGCTATCAACTCCCGCTATCTACTCCGAGTCGCCCTCGCCCGGTCGCGGCTTGCTGTGGTGGTGGTGATGACTGCTCGCACCGCCGCCACCGCCGCCGCCCTTTCCACCCTGGCGCCGGCGGCCCTGCTGCTGCTGCTGCTGCTGCTGCTGCTGCTGCTGCTGCTGCTGCTGCTGCTGCTGCTGCTGCCCCCCGCTGGCGGCGGCGGCCGCCTTGGCTCCCGTGACAGCGGCACCGCCGTCCTGCTGCTGACCCCTGCCGTCGGTGCTGCTACTGCCCGCGCCACTCATGGGCACTACGTTATTGGCAGTAGCAGTAGGCGGCGGCGCAGTAGCAGGCCCATTGGCAGCAGCAGGCGTTATTGGCTCAGCCTCAGCGGCGGCTACTGTGCCCGGTCTTTCACCACCGCCCTTGTCGGCAGCAGCAGCAGCAGCAGCAGCTGCCGCTGCTGCTGGCAGCGGCACCGACGCTGTAGGGCCCACGGAGGGCCAGGGCAGCTCAGTCGCCGCCGGCGGCTCTGGCGCCGCCGCCGGGCCCAGTGCCGCCGCCGCCAGGTGCCCTGCATCCGCCGCCTCCGCCGCCGCCTCCGCCGCCGCCCGCGTCGCGGCCTGCGGGTCTCCCACGATCAGGCCTAGGCCGCTGGCGCCGCCCGCGCCGCCTGCACCCGCCGACAGCTTGGGTCCCTGCTGCGGCTCGGCGCCTGCTCGCGTCATGAAGTGCACGTCCCCCTCGGACGCGGCGGGGGCATCCACACCCGCATCCACGTCCTCGTCCACGTCATCTGAGACGGCGGCGGCGGCGGGCTTCGCGGTAGGGTCGGCGGCGGCGGCGGAGCCGGCGGCGGCAGCAGTGGGGCTAGCGGCATCGCCACCGCTATCAACAGCAGGGCTACTGCCGCCGCCGCTACCACCGCCGGCGATGCTACTGCCGTCTGCTAGCGTGCCGTTGAGGTGGCGGCCGTAGCCCGACACCATCACCGGGTCAGAGGCAGCCGCTGCTACAGCCGCCGCCGCCGCCGCCGCCTGCGCCGCCGCCTCCCGCTCCGCCGCCACCGCCGCCGCCGCCGCCAGCTGCTCCTGCTGCTCTGCACCCGGCTCGGCATCCGAGGAGGAGGAGGGGGAGGATGTGGCAGAGGAGGGGGAGGAGGGGGAGGCGGCGAGCTGTGCGGCTCGTCCCACTGGGGGCGGGGGGTGGAAGCTGGGTTGTCCGTTGTCGGCACGAAGGCGGTTCCAGGCCTTGCCCCACGGGTCCACACGCCGGGGCGCCTGCAGGCAGCATGGGGGTGGGAGTGTGCGTGTGTGTGGGGGAAGAGGGAGGGAAAAGGTGAGCGAGGTGGACGAGGGAAGGGTGTAGAGTGCAGTGAGGTGGCATGTGGCCGGGCGAGCGGACGACCATTCACAATACAGACTCATAATTCGTACCCAGGGCTCTCCAGATGAGCCTCTGCCTGTTGCCCAAAAGAAAGAGGCTGTAACGTGAAGACTGTGCCGTATGTTGCTCACCCACAAACCCTCCACCGGCCCTTGCACCCACGTTTTACCCCTTTCCCCCGCTACTCATCACCTCACCTGTGTGACCAGGGGTATGGGCAGCATGACGTAATGGCTGTTGCACAGGCCCATGATCACCCCCGTGTAGCCTGTGTGGGTGAGGGTGGGTGTGTACGGCATTTGTGTGTGGGGGGGGGGGGGATTGGGTGGGGGGGAATTGGGCGGGGTTGGGTGGGGCGGCGGTTTGGTGGAGGTTGGGAGGGCGGTGGGAATATCATGGAGGGATCAGGGAGGCCATTCCTGCGACAACCATGCATGTGAGAGAGGGAGATACCGTTGGCTGCCTCGAGCTGCTCGCATGCCCCGCCCCTGACTCCTGGGCCACCCGCCATCTCCCGCACCCCTCCCCTTCCCCTCCCCCTGCCCGCCGCCCCCTGCCTCCCGTCTAACCCCCTTGCCTCCCCTGACCCTGTTCCCCTCCCCGCCCTCCTTCCCTCCCCTCGCTCCTTTGGCTTGGTTTAGTTTGGGCTGGTATTTACAACCCCCCCTCCCTCCTCCCCTTACCTCCCTCTCCTCCCCGCCCTCCTCCGCCCCCTCTCCTCCCCCCTCCCCTCCACTCCCCCCTCCTGCCCCCCCCACCTCCAGGCCGCAGTCCAGCCACAGCATGGCGGGGTGTCGCGCCAGGGCGTGCTGGAACACCAGGCCCTTGAAGGCGTAGGTGGAGATCTCGCGCACGTGCGGCGGGTAGGCCTCGTAGGGGAAGCGCACCACGGACACGCCGCGCCAGCAGCGTATGGCCGCCAGCTGCTGGCTGGTGAAGCCCAGGTCGTACACGGTGATGGGCGTGTGGGGCTCCCAGTGCTGCCCGGGGGGGGGGGGGAGAGCCGTGCAGGGGAGGGGGGTAGGGGTACAGGGCACGGGGATAGGGGTTTGAGTGAACCATGTCCAGCATATGGGGGAGGGGCGTTTGAAGTTGACCATCCCTGGGGCGATTCACGGACGAGATTCCCTGCCCTGGCCCCTGGCCCCCCCCCTCCCCCTGCCATCCGGCTCTCACCTGCAGGCTGCCCACCAGGTTCTCCAGCCGGTCCATGAAGCTTTGCGTGCAGCCGCTGATGATGGTGAGGTTGGAGACGTCGAAGGGCCCCGCGGGGTCCACGAAAGGCCGCTCCGGCACATAGTGCGGCGAGGCCTTGAACGGCCGCACCGACACCGCCCAGCGCGGGCACGGCACCGCGCCCGGCGCCGCCACCATTATCACTGCCGCCGCCAGCAGCGCCGCCGCCGCCGCCAGCACCACGTGCGCCGTCAGCCGCACACGGGGCCGCGCCGCGAAGCGCCGCGCCGCCGCCTCCGCCGCGTCCCACGCCCCCACCAGCCGCACCGCCCCCGCCAGCAGCAGCCGCGCCGCCTGCTCCATCCAGCCCGCTACTGCCGCCACCGCCGGGCTGTCTGCTACTGCCGGCGGCAGCCAGGCCCGCCACGCCGACACCTCCGCACTCGCCACCGCCGCCGCGTGCAGGCAGGCGCGGCAGCTGCTGCGGTGCGCGGCGCCGCCCCCGCGGCACGGCCCCAGCTGCCCCCCGCCCCCCACGCCCGACAAGCTGCTGCGCGGCGACCGCACCCCACCACCCGCCTCCAGCCCCCGCGGCGAGCTGAGCCCGCCGCCGCCGTGCCCTCCTGGCGAGCCCGCCACTGCGCCGGCTGCCGCCGCCGCTGCTGCTGACGTCTGCAGCGCCAGCCCCGTGAGCCCCAGCAGCAGCTGCGCCGCCACCAGCAGCCGCAGCTGCGCCTTGAGCTCCGCCCACCAGCTCTCGCGCACCAGCCAGTGGTGGCTGCCGTCCGCGTAGCGGTCGCCCGACACCAGCCCCCACCACACCTCCCCCGCGCCCGCGCCCTCGCCCTCGCCCGGTCCCACCTCCCCGGCCCCTGCAGCCCCCGCAGCCCCCCCTGCAGCCGCCGCGGCCCCCCCGGCCGCCTGGGCCCGCAGCTGCTGCAGCTGCTGCTGCCTGGCGGCTGCGGGCGGCAGCAGCTGCACATCGGCGCCGCCCAGCCGCCGCGCGTGCCAGGAGCGGTCGGCCGCGGGGACGTAGACGGCGGCCTCGCGCTCGGCGAAGTGGGTGGCGTTGGCCGCCTCCGCCGCCATGAGCGTGAGCCGGTCGCCGCAGTGGCCCTCGCAGGCGTGCACCCAGCGGTGCAGCGCGCCGCGCCACATGAAGGGCCGGCCCGCGGACCGCAGCGGGTGCTGCGGGTCTGGTCCTGCGGCGGACGGGGGAGGAGGCGGCCGCCGCCAGCCCCAGGACAGCAGCGGCCGCACTTCGGGCGGCCGCGCCGAGGCGGGGTGGGGCACCCAGTCCGAGTCCAGCAGACCCCCACTGCTGCTGCTGCTATTGCTGCTGCTGTTGCCGCCGGCTGCCGCGCTGGGCCGCACGGTGTAGATGAGCGGCGTGAGGGTGGGCGGCAGCCAGGGCTGCAGCAGCGGCGGCGGCGACACGTGTGTGGTGAACACCCACCAGGCGCCGCCGTCGCCCGGGTGCCGCACAGCCACGGTGCCCTGGAAGTGGCCCAGGCCGATGGGGAAGCTGTGACAGCGATGCCGGTGATGGCCGTGATGGCCGTGATGGCCATGCCACCCGCCCGCCTCTTGCCCCTCGCCGCTGAAGCTCTCCTGCCCCGCCCAGGCACTGCGCCGCGATGTGGCGCCCCCATCTGACCCCCCCGTTGCCAACTCCAGCCCCGCAGCTGCGGCGCCTGCGGCTGCGCCTGCTTCTGAACCCGGCCCTGCCTTCCCCATGAAATGCCGGTGGTGGTGGTGATGGTGGTGGTGGTGATGATGGTGGCTGTGGTTGTGGTGGTGGCTATGGTTGTAGTGATGGCTGTGGTTGTAGTGGTGGCTGTGGTTGTGGTGGTGGTGGTGATGATGGTGGTGGTGCCCGCCTGGCGCCGCCGCCCGCAGCTCCACCCCCCGCTCCGCTGGCTCCCAGCCGAATGGGAACCGCTCCGGCGTGGTGATGAACACGGGCAGGCGCCCTGGTGCCTCCGGCTGCGGCGGCGGCCCGCCGCCCTTGGGCCGCACGACGGAGGGCGGGCTGGGCGCCACGTCAGGCAGCATGACGTACAGCCCTGCTGCGCTGTCGTACACCACGAAGGGCGAGGACAAGGAGCGGCCGCGGGTGGTCAGCGCCGTGCCCAAGTGCTGCCAGCTGGCGCCAGCGTCGGTGGACGCAGCGACGCCAATCTCCGAGCTGTAGGTGCGCAGGTTGCGCATCTCGTAGAAAGCCAGCCATCGCGACTTGTCTGCGCCCGCGTGGTCGTCATCTGAGGGGAGGCGCAACCAAAGCGGTTCGGGGAGGCGACGAGGGTCAGCTTCACAGGTTCCCGAACCTGTGACCGTGCCAGCTGTCTCGGCCGAGTTCGCGAGCGCAAATGAAATCTTGAAGCCTACACCCATTGCTTTGCCTGGCCCAGCCGAGGCGCCGGCACTCACAGAGCCCAGCAACCTGTGGGCGCACCTGTTGGAATGTGCACGAACGGAGTCGCCACAAAGCTGACGCTAGTATTCATCACCGTTGCACACGTGATGAGCGGTCGCTCCGAGATGTTGAGCCTGACCGGGCTTGCGCCCGACAGCGCGCCCACTTTCCATGATCCGTCATAGTCCCACGCGCAAGGGTCAAAGCCATGTCTGTATGACTTCCGTGTGAGCAGCTCTAGAGATAGCAGCCCAGACGGAGCGTTGAAATGCGGGTCAAGGCACAGCAGGAAAAGCAGCAGGCTGCTCGCTGCAAAGTAAGTCCACCATCCCCAGCTGAACTGTCCTAAAGTGTATAAGGAAGAAGCCTGCAGGTAGCCCCGGCCGTGCTTGCTTCGAGGAGAAGGCAAGCGCCCGCGGGGGGCGCCCGCGCCGAGTTTCTTGCTGCTGGCCACCTCAAAATCGCCAATAGAATCAAGTTCGTCAACTATGAGCGCTCCAAGGTCGTCTTGGTTGTCTATGGCGGGGCTCACTAATAAAGTGTTATCGCAGTCGGTCTCCTGCGCGTTCGAGACCATTGTATGCAAAGGTTCAGGCCATGCTCTTGAGCGCAAACTTAAAAAAGAGCCTCATAGGAGCGCCTGGCAAGGGCATCTTTCACAAACTACATGGGGCCGGCCATGACCTTGCCAATTCCCTCCCACTCGGGCTCGCAAGGTCATGCAGAGCGAGACACGTAAAGGCCTGCGTTCGCCGAGACGTGCGGCAGGGCAAGGAGTCTGACGGGCGGCAACCTGCGACAACATATAGGTGGAACGGCCAGCCGCAAGCCAGCCGCAAGCAGATGCCGCCATGTGTTGCTGTGGGGAAACATATTATCTACGGATCCGCTCATCGCCCCGGATGCCAAGAGCCAGCGCATGCGGGTAGTCCGCGCCACCGCATGACCTCATGGCGGACAGGCCGTCGAACGCTGAGGACCGGCGGGGCACGGTTTCAATCTGAGCTGCTTAGTCTCGGTGGCACCAGAAAGGGCGTCACCTGCTGCAGCCCACAGTTGGGCTTTCCATACCGTATCATGTCCAGCACATACCGGGTACGCGTGTGCACAACTGAGGATTTCAATCCTTGGATCCAAAACGTCAACAGCCGTGTGTGAATGTCCAGTCTTGAGTCATGACCAGTCTTTGGTTGGAGTCTTCGGCCCCCACACATGCGAGGCTACATGATGGTATACACAGTTACACCGCACCAACACACGTAGCACTTCCAGACGCCCCGGGCGTGCATTCCGGGTTGGAGCGCAGCACCCAGGTCCCACACGCACGCACACAAGCACACACGCACGCCGCACGCGCAGCGCGCACGCGCGCACGCACGCACGCGGGCCGTCACTTAGAGATCAGCAAGTAAAGCGCACGCCATGAATGGG
Organism: Chlamydomonas reinhardtii; assembly: GCF_000002595.2. NCBI lineage: Eukaryota > Viridiplantae > Chlorophyta > Chlorophyceae > Chlamydomonadales > Chlamydomonadaceae > Chlamydomonas > Chlamydomonas reinhardtii. The sequence continues at coordinate 254,990 of NC_057014.1, read as the reverse complement.
GTCGCCTGTATGTGCAAGTATGTACCCACCAAGTAACCCACATGATCAGCGGCACGTCCAGTTATTGGTCTTGCTGCTGACAGCAGGTGTGGCCCCGAAGGCTATTAGTAAGCAAGTCAACCCGAGTCACAGAAGGTAGCCACCTCCGACCACCACATGTGGCAACAGCAACTACAGCCACGCTGCGTCCACCCCTCCCTCCACCCAGCTACAGCCGCACCGGCCCCTCCACACGCACGACCGCTATCGCCGCCGCCCGCTCGCATGCCGCCGCCGTTGCCTCCGCCGCTTTCGCCTGCTGCTCCGCAATCCACTCCTCAACGAACCTGAGAGGGGCAGCGCGCAGCACGGAGTGTGTCAGTGTCACAGTTGCACACACGTACGTGCACGCGGCACCTTTCCGGCTAGCTCCCAGCCCCCCACGTGTCAGCTCCAGTCGAAGCCCTACCCCAACAAATCACCCTCCAACAAAACACTCCCCTTCCCGCACCCGCCCGCACCCGCCCGCACCCGCCCCCTCCCCCCCTCCTCAGACCCACCTGTCCATGTCCGGGTGCTCCAGGGAGGCGTCCCCGAACGCGTCAAAGTACTGGCTGCCGTTGTAGCAGTAGCCGGGAGGCAGCGGCTCCCAGGCGCGCGCGGCCCGGATGGAGGCGCGCTGCTCCGCCGTCACGTCCGCCGCACAGCTAGGCACCTCGCCGGGGGCGGCTGCGGCTGAGGCGGCAGGTGCCGCAGCAGCTGCAGCTGCAGCTGCAGCCGGCGCCGTGGCGCCTCCGGCGCAGCGGCCCAGTAGCCGCCGCAGCGCAGCCTCCTCCACTGCGGAGCCGGTACCTATGAAGGTAAGCTCACCGCCCGCCTCCGACTGAGGCAGCTGCGGGCTGCCCACCACAACGCCGTGTCCAGCACTGCCGCCGCCGCCCAGCGCCCACTCGCGGCTGCGCAGGACGGCGCCGCGGCTGCCAAGCAGCTCCCACACGCCGCCGGTGCCGCTGGCGGGGGCGGTGGTGGTGGTGGTGCCGTTGGCGGGGGCGGGGGGCGGCGGCAGCCGCACGCAGCCGGTCACGGCCACCAGGCCGGGCACGGCGGCGGCGCTGTCGACGGCGGCGTCGGCCAGCGGCAGGGCGGGCGCGGCGGCGGCGTCCTGCGGGATGCCCAGCCCGCGCAGCTCTTGCCTGTGGGTGTGTGTGGGGGTTGCAGGTGCTGGTGGAGTGCAGGCGGGCGGGCACTCGGTGGCGTGCTGCTGACGCGTGCGGATTCTGGCATATATCACAAAGGTTTGGAGTAAACCCTCTTATCTTTGTCGGGCGCGGCCGCAGCTACAAATGGGGCCACCCGTCACTCACTTGAGCTTGGCGACGTCCAAGGGCCCCTCAAACGCCACCCGCACCGCCCGCAGCGGACCCAGCAGGCCACCGGCACCGCCACCCGCCGCGCCAGTCGCCGCCGCCAGCGGGGCCCACCGCCGCGCCGCCGCAGCGCCCGGCGCGCCGCGCCTCGCCAGCCGCTCTGCTGGCGGCGGCAGTAGCACCTCCCGCCCCAGCAGCAGCTGCGGCCGGCCTGAGCGCACCGTGGGCACGCCCGGCAGGCGAGCCGCCACCAGCGCCGCCGCCGCCGCCGCGCGCGCTGCATCCACGCCTCCCACCACCGCCACGTCCACGTACCCGGGCGCCAGTTGCGACAGCGCCCCCGCCGCCAGGGCCGAGCGCGCCGGCTCCTCCTCAAGCGTCTCACCCGCGACACACACCACCACCGAGTGCAGCTTCCATGCCGCCAGGCCGGCTGCTGCACTGGCAGTAGCAGCCGCGCCGGTGCTGCTGCTACTGCCGCCGAGCATGGCTGCGGCGAGCATGGCCAGCTGCTCGGGCAGGCCCACGTGCGAGGCTGTAGCAATGACCAAGTGCTGCAGCGGCGGCTGTGCGGACAGGTGGCTGTGGCCCGTGCGGCGGTGCTGCATGGCAGCAGACAGGGCCGTCGCAAAGTCCGCGGCTGTGAGCGGCCCCGCAGACGCCGGCAGCAGCGCCACGCGCGCAGACGCCGCAGCGGCGGCGCCGCCACCCGCACTGCCCTCGGCGGCTCCACTCAGCATGGCCGCCAGGGCCGCCGCCACCGGCGCCTGGTCCGCCCCCGGCAGGCCGACCACCAGGGCCAGCCCGATGGGCGGCTCGGCGGCAGTAGCAGCCGCGGCCGCGGGCGGGGGCGGCTGTAGCAGCAGCGCCTCCACGTGAGGGTGCGTGCCGTTGAGGTGGCCGCGCAGCTGCGAGGCGGGTGGGTGGGTGCGGGAGACGACGTGTGTAGGGTTGTGGCGTCAAGGCAGATGCGGTAGGTACGCCGGTCATCTAGAGGTACACGACGTCAAGACAGGCGGCCGCAGCAGAACTCGCCCCAGGTAAAGCCGTACAGGACACTACCGTATGCTCAGGGGAGCATGTGACTACAGCAAGGGAAAAACCAAGGCTTCTGCCAGCCCCCCCCTCCTCCAGCCTGCCTCCCTGCCTGCCCCCGTGGCCCCACCTCGCTGTCATCCAGTGCGCCCAGCGCCGCCTCCACCTGCGCGTCCGCCGCCACCAGGGCCGGCCAGGACTTGGCGGCGCCACCCGCGGCCGAGGACTGCGCGGGGGCGGCGAGGGCGGGGGCGGCGAGGGCGGGGGCGGCGAGGGCGGGGCGCAAGGGGGGTCAGGGCCATGAGGTCGGGGAGTTGGCGTGAGGCAGGCGCGATTTGAGCAGCCCGCAGCCAGCTGCTGACACGTCGCAGCCCCGGACTGCAGCCACATCACTTCACGCCATCATGCACCGGGTGCGTGACCTTCCCTTTCCTTCCCTTCCCTTCCCTTCTCTTCTCTTCTCTTCTCTTCTCTTCTCTTCTCTTCTCTTCTCTTTCCTCCCCCCCCCCCCCCGCCCGCCTGGCCGCCCGCCCGCCCGCTCACCCGGATGGCGAAGGCGTGCTCCACGTGCAGTGCCGCGGGGAAGGGGTTGGGTGCGTCCATGTCCTTCAGGTAGCTGGCAGCGCCGCCGTCCGGGCCGCCACCCCCCTCCGCGGCGGCGGCGGCGGCCTCGCGGCACGTCTGCTGCCACGCCGGCAGCACAGTGGTGATGATGAAGCGCCGGGCGGCCTGTGGGCACGGCCGGCAGAGGACCCAAGACACAGTTGGCAAGTTGAGCATGCCGGCACGTCACGCAAAGACCGTCGCAGTCGGCTTTCTCGCCGAGCGGTACACGACTGGGTCCGAGCCGCATCGGTGCCCCACCAACCCGGCCCAGCCCCGCCGCACGCCCCTTCTCCACGCCCCTGTCCTCCAGGTGCCTCCACCCCCTTGATGTCTTCTAGGTGGGTATTCAACGTGTGCCTAGTCTGCATTGCTAGTTAGCACGTGCGTGCGTGTGTTTGAGCCTGGGTGGCAATTTCGAAGGCGGCTACTGTCAGCACCGCCCACACGCGCAAGACCGAAGAGCTCATCGCCTTCTTTCTACCGGTTTGCGGGATGTTTCGCTGGGAACCTGGGAACTCGGTGCATTTCGGGAATGGGGACCATTGTCGCGTGCGCACTCCGTTGTCAAGCATCGACCACGCTCTCCTCCTCGCTCTATTGCATTGGGTTTGGTTTTTTGGGCTAGTATTTACAACCCCCCCCCCCCCCCCAGCCCCCGCCGCCCTCACCGGCGACATGGCCGCCAGCGCCAGCGCCAGGTGTGTGTTGACGGTGAGGTGTGCCGCCGGAGCCAGGCCGCACGCGGGGCCACTGCCGCGGAACACCACCGCCTCGCCCAGCGACGTGCCGGACAGACCCGAGCCGCCGCCCACCTCGCCCCCGCCGCCGCCGCCACCCAGCGCCAGCGCCGCCGCCACCGGCAGCTGCTGCATAGTGATGGCCTGCAGGCCGCCGCCGCTACCGCTGCTACTGCCGTCTGCGGCCGCTGCTGCTACAGCCCCGCCGGCTGCAGCTGCTACTGCCCTGCTGCTGCTGCTACTGCCGCGCAGGTCCAGGGTCCACACGGCCCTGCTGGTGGCCTCCACGAACACCAGCCCCGCGGTGAAGCAGTACAGCGTGCCCGCCAGCGCGGGGCAGGCGGGAGCGCCTGCAGGAGCAGATCGGTATCCATGAATCCATACTTGCCCGGGTCGCAATCCCACACTCGCACCCCCATCAGTACGGTACCTCCCCCGCACCCACACGCCCCGCCCCCGCACCCCCACCGGTGAGCAGCACTGCGTCGTCGCCGCCGCCCAGCGTCAGCAGCCGGCCCAGAGCCTCCTCGGGCGGCGGCCGGCTGGGGGCGCCCGCAGCGGCGCTGTGGGCGGCAGCGCCGCCCGCGTCCTCCTCGACGTCCTCGTCGTCCTGAAGCCGATGGCGAGAGGCACGGACGCGGGTGCCCATAATTTGAAACGACAAGAGCATATAGCCATGTAGCAAAACCTTTCACAAACTCGTAGCCATACGCCGCACGTAAACCCACTGGCACACACACACATGCGTGCGCTGGTAAATTCCCTTCAGCACACGCATACGCAGGCCCCCGCTCTCCCTGGACGGCTACCCCCAAAAAACCACGCTTTTACCTCATCGCTGTCGGGCGGCGGTGTGGCGCCATCCGCCGCCGCCGCCTCCTTGTTGCGCGCCCGCACCCGCGCCGCCAGCGCCTGGCTGTCCGCCGCCGCCACCGCGCCCGCGCGCCGCGACTGGTCCCGGGCCAGCTGCGACTGCGACTGCGACTGCTGCGGCTGCGGGGCGGCACCGCCCGCCGCGCGCGCCGCCGCGCCGCCTGCGTGTGTGTCGGAGTGCCATGGCCGGGGCAGGCGTACGTGCACTAAACATCACCCGTGTCAGTTTCACACAAGTGCGTGCTGGTATTAAACAACACACGGCACTCGCGTGCTCGCTCACCTCCCACCACGGCTCCCAGGCTGCGCAGGGCCCTGCCCGCCAGCTGTTCCTCGGGCCCACCCGCCGTCACCGCCACCAGCGTGGGGATGCCCTCCGTCAGCACCAGCAGCTGCGGAGCGGCGGCGGCAGCAGCAGCAGCTGTAGCAGTTGTAGCAGGCGCGGGCAGGTCGATGAAGGTGTCTCCGTACACGAGCCCGCCCAGCCGCTGGCCGGCGTACGGGCCGGAGGTGGAGCGGGCGGCCACGTCGGGCAGGCTGAGGCGCAGCACCTGTGTGTGTGTGTGTGTGTGTGTGTGTGTGTGTGTGTGTGTGTGTGTGTGTGTGTGTGTGTGTGTGTGTGTGTGTGTGTGTGTGTGTTAAAGAGCACAAGGAAAACGTTGCGTAAAGACAGTGTATGCGATGCAGCGTGTGTGTGTGTGTGTAAAAAAAACGAAGCCCGCCCAGACGGCGCGCCGGAGTTACTGACGGATACCTGTGTGTGTGTGTGTGTGTGTGTCTCTTAAAACAACAACACAACGATGTGTGTGTGTGTGTGCAGGGGCAGGGGCAGGGGAGGGCATGTGGCCGTGGATATGGGTGTACACAGCCCAGTATAGGTCACAGCAGCACGGTGCGGCTGGGAGGGCCAGATCCTTTTCAAGAACTTGGTTCACATTGCAGGGAATGACGACACAGGGATGAGCAGTCGGTGCCTGAGCTGTACCCCTCAAAGCTGCTGTTCGTTGCACCCCTCGCTTTAATAACCGCCTCCACCTCTTATGTACGTGGGGCCCCTTCGTGTCACCGCCCCCCCCCCCCGCCACGACGCCTGAGTTAGAACCCCTTGCAGCCCTCGCGCCCGCCCCTCCTCGCCACGCCCACCACCGCCACCACCAACCCCCCCCCCCGCTGTGCACCCGCCTCGCACCTTGAGCTGCCTGCTGCCGCGCACCGCCGGCGCCGTGACGCGGTTGGCGTGGTCCCACTGCAGCAGGCTGAAGCGCAGCCGCCCCGACAGCGAGGAGCCGGAGGCGGAGCCGGAGCCTGCGGGCAGCCGGCGTGCGGGCATTGCGATGATCATTCAGCGGGTAAACACACACACATACGCACACACACACACATACACACACACACACCGGTACAGGACACTTAGCAAGGGTCAGGCTATGCGAGCGTGCGAGGACCCGCGGTTTGACCCGTGCCGCATATCCGTACCCGCACTGGCAAATCCACATGTGCACGCCTCCCGCAGTACACGGTTCGGAATGATCCACGCCCACGCCAAGTGCGCGCCGGATGCGTGTGGGTTGGATGCAGCCTAGCTGCACCAGACGCCACAGCACCCTGTAGATGCCTTCCTCCCTCCCTCGCCGCGCTCAACCCCCGCCCGGCCTCACCCCCCGTCTCAACCCCCCCTCCGCCTCAACCCCCCCTCCGCCTCAACCCCCCCCCCCCCGCCCCTGCCTCACCCCCCGCCGCGCCCAGCTGCTCCGCCCGCCGCGCCAGCACCTCCTGGGCCACCGCCTTGGCGCTGAGGCCCGTGGCGTTGTCGGCCTGCGCGCAACAGGCACATGCACACACAGGTTTGTGTAATTAGAGATGTCTGTATAAGTGTGGTTTCAGTACGGTATGCACATCTGGTCGGATGCCCACCAATCAAGCTGTCCAACACCGCCGACGCACCCGCAACACGACGTGCCCAGCCCCCGCTCTTCCCTGTCCCACCCACCCAACCCACCCACCCCCGCCCCCACCGTGGCGAAGTGCGCCATGGCCGCCCGTGCCGCCTCCACCAGCGCCGCATACAGGCGCATCAGCCCAACCACCTCGGCCGCGGCGGCGCCCCAGCCGCCCGCCGCCAACACCTGAGCAAAGCTGTAGCCCTCCTCCGCCTCCGCATCCAGGTCTACAGGGGGGGGGGTGTTACAATCATGATGAGTTAGGGAAGTGGGGGCAGACAGGGAGGAGGAGCCGAGGAGGGTGGGCGTCAAAGAGTTGTGTGCGGGGCAGTGAAGCGGCAACACACTGTGTGTGTGCGGCGATTGCTCGCGCGCCGCCGCCGCCCCCCTCACCCGCGAACACGTCCCGCTCCGCCGCGCCCCTGCACAGGAAGCAGGTGCGGGCCGCCCTGAGGCCGCTGCGCGGATCCGCACCCTCCACCACCGCATGCAGCGGCGGCAGGCCGGGCGCGGGACCGCAGGCGCTGAGCGGCTCGGCCTGGGGCGCCGCGGAGTCGTCCGAGGAGCGCGGCCCGAACACCACCCGCGGCGGCAGCACCACCGTCTGAGGGGCAGGGCAGGCGGCAGGCGGCAGGGGGGGTCCAGTCACTCGGGGGAACCCACGCACCCACTCCGGCCCCTGCTCGCATGTTCCTGCGCCCCCTCCTATTGTATGTTGGGCACGATACACACAAGGCTCCCCTCCCACTCCTCGTCCAATGCCTCCTCCTCTCCCCCCTTCCCCTCCTCCCCACTTTCTCCCCACCTGCTCCACGCCCGGCACCTCGCGCAACAGGCCGTACGCGAAGTAGCCCACCAGCGGCTCCGCCACCTGGCCGCACATACCGCGTGTGTCACAGGGAACCAAATCAATGTGTGTGTGCGTGCGTTAGGGAAAGCACAAGGGGGTGGAGGGAGGATAGAACACGACAAAATGGGTGGGACGCGTGAGTCATTCAAAGGCTCAGGGCCCCAGCTACTGCTACTGCTGCTACTGCTGCTGCCGTCGCCGCCGCCCGCGCACCTGCTTCTCGCTCAGACCGCCGCGCTGCCCCGCCGCCTTGCCGCCCAGAGCCTGGCGGGTGCAGAAACACATAGGGAAGGTGGAGCAGGTGGGCGAGCAGTGTATGCGCGTTTGTGTGGGGGAGGATACATTCATGATTAGGTAAGGCGGGGGGCGGCGGGGAGTTTGACGGAGGCGGGGCACCACATGGCACATGGCAGGAGGGCGGCCGTACGACGTGTGAGGAAGAAGTTGACAAAGGTACAGCGCGGCTGCAACCACCCTACCCACCCTGCCCATCCTACCCACCCACCCTACCCACCCTACCCATCCAACCCACCCTACCCGCCCACTCCACCCTCTCCACCCACCAGCAGCATCTCGCCCCAGTGCTGCCGCAGCGCCGCCGCCCCCTCGCCGCCCAGCACCGCCGCCGCCCGCCCGTCCAGCTCGCCGTACAGCGCCGCGTCCAGTGCCGGCTGCACGTCGTACACCTGTGTGTGGGGGGGCGGGGGAGGGGGCGGATGGATGGAGGTGGAGAGAGGTGAGAAGGATGGGGTGCCGTGAGGGTCTGCGTTATGGCCCTCCAGGACTTGCCTGCTGGGAGCAGGCATGCAGCATCAGGCATGGCGCGCAGTAGGGCAGAGGTTGGCTCCAAAGCCCCTTCCACTTGCCAACTATGTGTACCTCCACCATCCCCACCATCGCCCCCGCCTACCCGCCCCGCAGCCCCCTCCCCCGGGCATCCACTTGTCTCTAGTCTCGTACCGGGAGTGTTGAACACCCCCCCCCCACACACACACACACACCCCAGCCCCCACCTCGAAGTTCATGGTGAAGAAGCCGCTGCGCCCCACGCCCTCCAGCCCGTACGCCTGCAGCAGCGGCCACCGCTCCAGCGCCACAAGCTCGCCGGCGCCCAGGCGCGGCAGGGCGCCCCGCGGCGCGCCGCCGTTGGCAGCAGCAGCCCCAGCCGCAGTAGCGGCAGCAGCGGCAGTAGCAGGAGAGGAGGAGGCGGCGGCGGCGAGGCCGCAGGGTATGCCGAGGCGCTTGAGGCCGCGCAGCATGTGCACGAAGCAGCCCAGCTTGTTGTCCTCCAGGGCATCTGGGTCGGCGGCCTCGGCGGCCGTGGGGCCCAGCAGCCGCAGCGGCGCCAGGTGCGGCAGTAGCAGCTCGCGCAGCCGCTGGTGCAGGTCGGGGCTGGGCACGTAGATCTGGTGGGGTAGGGGGAGGCGGAGGGGGTGGGGGAGAGCAGGAAGGAGAAGGGGTAGGAGGCAGGAGGGAGCAGGGAGGAGCGGCGCAGGGGGGAGGTGGTTGTGTGATGGGACAGGGTTCAAGGCAGGTTGGCGAGGTCCCGTAGGGTGCAGCCGATGCCCAGACCCGTAAGCAGACAGCAAACAGTTTGCAGTGGCAGAGCAGAAGTGCATGGCTGGTCGAACGCCGGCGTTACTGTACCGACAAGTTGCTGGCTGGCTGGAAGTGAGGGGGGAGGTGGTTGGAGCACCGGTGCGTGGGAGGTGCTGGTGCTACTGGTGCACAGGCGACACAAGCCAGGGTGTGCAGCGGGGTCGTATCAGGCGGGGCCCGTGTGAAGGCGGGGGAAGGGACCCGCGTGGACGTGGCGGCATGGCGTGGCGTTGGTCGTGAGACGCACGCCTTTCCTCCGGCTGCCTCAGCCATGCCCAGCCCAAGCCCCGTCCCCTGCACCGACTCGCCTGCACCTCGCCGGGCGTCACCAGCACCACGGCGTCCTCCAGCTGGTCGGCGAGCTTGTTGACGTCCAGGGTGTCGCGGTTGCTGCGCCCCTCAAGCAGGTAGCCGACGGCATGGGTGCTGCGGCCATACTTGCCATCGACGCCCGGTACCAGCAGAATGCCGTCAAGGCCGTAATGCCTGGCCAGCTGCTGCAACCTACGGAACCTACTGGCTGCCTGCGCTGGCTCAAAATCGACCGGGGCCATGACGTTTGACGGAACTACCGTCTTGGCTGTCGGAGTCAGCGCTTAGGTTGTTTTCGTGCCTACAATAATGCGCCTATAGATTTGGAGGGCTCTCCTAGTTCGGCATGTCTGAGCTCCGCGCGCGCGCACTTGCGGTTGGTTGGTCTTTCAGAAGGTCATGCGACGAATTCATGTAAATGCAGGGTTTGCAGACAGTCAGGGTTTTACATGCATGTTTGTCCTTTGGAAATCCTTGGGGCGGAGAAGAATCCTGCCGCATCACCCCCATCCAGCAAGTTTTTATGGCTTTTTTGCACCTGTGCCCCTCAACCATTTGCTGTATGGTGTTGATTGCACATCTACTTGCATGCATAGCAGATCGAAAACGAAAACCCAAACTTTTGAGTTATGCCCCTCCTTCAGGCCCACGAGCCGACCGCTGAAGCGGCATGGTCTTGTGAGGTATCCGCAGCTGGCCCGGCTTGTTGCTCCAAGCGCTTACAGCTGCTCCGGCTCTCGCCCAGCAGTAGGCCCTCGTCCTGCTCGGCTCGACTGCGCTTCCCTCGCAGCGAACTCGGGTTCAGCTGGTAGAGCGAGCTGCTCGCAGCTGCCCACTCCGGAACGTTCCTTGCATCCTTAAGCGCAGATATATCTACAACCATTCACTTCTTATCCTTTAGTAGTCCTTAATCAACCAGAGCTAAGTCCAGGTCGACCCGGCTTTGGCACGCCGCGCCATCGTCCGGCCCGCCCGTGCGCGCGGGCCCGCAGGCGCCTGCTGGCCCTAGAACGCCTCTTGCTGAGGCTCTTAAGGACTCAGGCAGGGGCATGGCATCGCTAACCAAGCGGCTGATGGGCGGCTGGACGGAGCTGCACGGAGCTGCAGCCAATGGCGACCTGCAGCGGGTGCGGGCCCTGGTCCTCAAGAGCCCCGCCGACATCGACAAGGTCAACAAGGTGCGGCGCGCCCCGCCGCACATGCAGCGGTTGATGTCATTGTTGGCAGTACTGATATCATTTCGGTCCCAGTGCCATGCGTAGCGTGTGGTATGGCAGCAGGGCTGAACGCAGGCGGGGGGGGCGGGGCGGGGCTGCTTGCTGCCCGCAGCGGCAGGTGCCCGGGGGGGGGGGGGGGGGCTGTGCGTCAGACCTACCCAGCTAGAGCCGGCGTGTGGCTCAGGGCTGCCATGAACACAGCCGAAGGGGCGCAACCGAGAGCTTTCCGCTGGTGTCACGGCCCGGAGCAGCTCCCCAGACCAGCGGCAGGGGCAGATGCCGGCAGCTGCGATCGCCGGCCCACCGCCCACTCAGCCATTTCCCAGCAGCGGCCTTAGTGGGCGTTTCCACTCGTACCGCTTTTCCATTGCGAAACCCACCCATATCGGCACTCACCCATTATGACCACGTAAACCTCCCTGCCTGCCCCCCTATCTGCCTGCCCCCCGGTCTGCCTGCCTGCAGGAGCGGCAGACGGCTCTGATGCTGGCTGCCGGGGGGGGCTGGGACGCGGTGGTGGGGGAGCTGCTGGACAGACACGCCGACTGCTGCGCGCAGGACGAGGTGAGGCAGGCGGCAGGCGGGCGGGGGCGGCGGCGGCGGGGCCGGAGGGGGGGGGTCCTGGGGATATTGGGTGTGTTGGGAGACGCCCATGTCCGCGCGACGCAAATGGTAGTGCGCCGTGCCGTGTGGGCCATGTGGCCACGACCGCCACTCGACCCTGCCCCTGCCACCTCGCCGCCCACGCAACCCTCTCTCACGCAGCCCCCTCAGCCGCCTCTGCAACCCCCCCTGGCACCCCACATGCCTCGAGCCCACCCACCCATCCCTCTGATCCTGCCACCCTGTCCACGGCACCCCACCCATGCATCAGGCGGGCCGCACAGCGCTGCACCACGCCGCGGCGGCGGGCAAGGCGGTGGCGGTGACGGCGCTGCTGGGGCCGCGCAACACCAGCCCGCCCGCGGACCGCGCCAAACTGCTGGCGCTGCGGGACCGGGAGGGGCGGGACGCGCTGGCGGCGGCGGTGGCGGCGGGCTGGGTCGCCACAGCGGAGGCCATCATACGGGGTGGCGGCGACGCGGCGCGCAGCAGCGGCGACGCGGTGAGCGGCGCGGGGTAGTAGGCCTGGCTGGGGGGCGAGGGCCGGCTTGTGGGGATGGGCCTTGCACCAGGAGTCGTGCACCGAGAGCCGCGTACGGCATGCATTCCGTGTGCCTTTCCCCTGCCGTTTTCTACTTATTGGTTTCGTCCGTCACATCCTACCTTATTTCTGATGCCATCCTCCTCCTCCTTGGCCATGTGCCCTCTTCCCACCCACCCCGTCAGTCCGGCTGCGGCCTGTTGCACCTGGCTGTGGCGTGCGGCCACACCCACATGCTGCCGCTGCTGCTACCCGCATGCGGCGGCGCCGCCGCACTGGAGCGTCGCCACCCAGCCACCGGCGGCACGCCCCTGCACACCGCCGCCGCCGCCGGCGCGCTGCCGGCCGTGGAGTGGCTGCTGGGCGCGGGCGCCAGCACCACCACACGCGACAACGCCGGACGCACAGCGGCGGAGGCGGCGCTGGCGGCGGGGCAGCACGCGGCGTGCCGGGCCATCCGCGGCAGCAGCAGCAACAGCAGCGGCAAGGCGACAGCGGGGTTAGGAGCCAGCGGCGGAGGCGCAGGCGCAGGCGGAGGCGGGGTTGGGGTGGTCGGTGCGGGTTCGCTGCCCCCGGCGGCGGCGGGCACGGGCGCGTCCAGCCATTCGCTGTATGGCCCGGTGCCGGGGACTGGGAGTGGGAGCGGGGGTGGTGGGCTGCAGCCGGCGGCAGGGGCGGCGGGAGCAGGGCACCCTGCCCCCGCCGCGGCAGCAGGCTCCCTGCAGCCGCCCTTGCCAGCCCTGCAGCCGCAGCAGTACCCGCAGCAGTACCCGCAGCAGTACCCGCAGCAACAGCGGCTGCCCGCCTCGGCCGTGCCCTGGGCGCAGCCGCCAACGCCCTCAGCAGCGGCCAGCAGCTCGGCGCACTCGCTGGCGCCCCACGGCACCGCGGCGGCGCCGCCTCACGCGACGCAGCCCCAGGCCGCCCCCGCCACCTATCCATACACCGTCCCCGCATCCCAGCAGCCCCAACAGCCCCAGCAGCTGCAGCAGCCGCAGGCCGCCGCGTCTGGGCCGGGTGCGGGACGGATGCAAATCCCGAGTGAGCCGCCGCCGTCTGCCTACTACCCCACCCCGCCGCCCGGAGCTGGCGTGTACTACTAGCTGCGCATCGTGAAGCGGATGGGCAGCCCTTGCGTCAAAGGAAACATGACGGGCGCACACGATGCATGTGTGTGTGTCGTGTGTGCATGATTCATTAGCCGACCGCCGCAGGAGTGCAGGAGTGCGTGTAATATGTGTGGCGTTAGGCAGGAGTGGTGGCAGGCCAGCGGCCCAACATAGCTTCCCAGGAAGACTGTCAGACATTTTGCCGTTGAGTGTCGTGTATGGATAGGAGGCGTCCCAGCATTCCTGCATGCGTTCCCGGTCGTGGGATGCAAGGCGGCGGCGACGGCCCTGCTGCCCCGCCCGCTGCGGCGTGTGCCGGTGGTGGCTGGGCGATGCATGCCCTGGCGGCGGTGCCAGGACTCAGCAGGACAACGCGGGTGCGAGTTGGCCTCCGGCTGTTGGTGACAGAGGGCGTTGATGGATGTTGGGCCCTTGTTTACAGTTGGAAGGTGGGCGGCACCGTTTCGGCTTCCATGCGCAACTGCCATACAGTGTTGTAGAGGTTGTTGCATTCACGTGCAGATGCATGGACTGTTGCGATGCGGCGCAGCGGGCCAAACTGCAAGCCTGCAAGCCAGCGCCCATCCCAGCGTATGCCGTACCCGGCGGACCCCCGTTTCCTGTGCACAGCCCCCGAACATTCTCATCCCCCAAAGTGTCAAAAGGTCCGTTGCCCCCCTCTTGTCACTCAAATGAACACAATATGTATACGGTAATACGGTAGGTGCTGGACTGCTGGTTCACATTCCACCGTACGGTACTGGACGCATCCACTCACCAAACGGCAAGGGACAGTCCCCCGCGGCTGCAGCCCTGCAGCCCAGGGGGCCGCCACGAACAAACGGCACGCTCCGGGCACGAAACCCTGACGGCCTAGACCCCTCCCTTTCTCTGGCGGACGACTGCCCAATAATGCACGAGATAAACGAAATCGAATTGTCATATAGTGAAACCGATTGTCCATCCAACTACCACAACGCCAAAAACAGCTGCTGTATGTTATGTGTCACACACACACATGACGACGAATGAACAACCCGCCATGGCTGGCTCAACCCCACGTGGCTAGCTAAACCCCTGAACTGCCGTGCCTAGCTACAAGTCCACGCCCATGTAGGCCAACCAGCCGCCTATGCCCGCCGCCAACGCACCCACCGCCCCCAGCAGCACACCCGGCCGCCGCGCGGGGGGGCAGATGTCCACCACCTGCACGTGTGGATTGGAGTGGAGTGTCGTGAATTGGATTGGAGTGGAGGGGGTTCCCAAGTAGGCGTGAGTGGGCATGCTTGCGTGTGTGAGCACGGCACGGGGTGGAGTAGATGGGGGATTCCAGGCATGACTGGTGGAGGGTGCGATGTGAGCTGGGGGCGTGCTGCCTCAGGGCAGGTAACACACGCAGTACGGCAACGTGCTCGAGCGCCGCACCCCCCCAACGCGGTGCGCCTCACAGCCCCGCAGCCCTGGCACATGCGCGCGGCACATCATCTCGCGCACGCTCTCTCACCCTCAGCCCGTCCGCATCCGCCTTCACCGGCCCCTCCTTCGCCGTCCACGCCACGGCACGTGACACCGCCGCCGCCGCCGCAGCAGCAGCCCTGCCGCCTGCTGCGCCCGCCGTAGGCGCCGCTTCTGACTCCATGCCGCTGCTGCTGCTACTGCTGCCGGAGCTGCTGCTGCTGCTGCTGCTGCCCTCCTCCGCGCCCGCCCCCGCTGTCTGTGCTGCAGCGGCTGCTGCCGCTGCCGCCGAGGCGGGTGTGGGCGGCGGCTCCACTCGCACCTCGTAGTGCGGCCCCACCAGGAAGGTGAGCAGGCTCCCTGCGGCGGCAGGCAGGCACGTGTGTGTTGAAACACGAAACAAACGCTCGACCCACGCACGGGTGTGTGTATGTGTGCTGTGTGTGCGCAAGGGCAGCAGTGTGAGCTAGCCCTGAGGTCGTAGACAGACAGGCGTGACAGAAGAGGACACAGCGATGTGCCGTGGGCACGTGTGTTGGATCATGTGTGGCTGTCAAAGCAACATGTCCGCCACAAGCACGCAACCCCTCTGCAACCCCTTCCAGCTCCACCCGCGCGCACCCGTCCAGAAGGCTGCGATGAGTCCGATCCACGAGGCGCTGCGGGAGGCGTCGCCGAACTCCAACAAGCCCTGGTGGGGTGGAAGCAGGCCATGGGAGGTCGGGCATTGCAGGCCAGGCAGTGCAGGTTAAGGCATTGCAGGCAGGGCATCGCAGGCAGGTGACCTGATGCAGGCACAGGCACAGGCAGGCCCGCAATGGCACCTCCGCACCCACCCACCCACGCACACCCACCCCCCACACCCACACGCCCACACACACGCACCTGCGACGCCACCACCAGCGACCCCAGCACGTTGAGCGCCCCCCGGGCCCGGGAGCTCATGCGCGCAGACAGCTTGATGCTCCAGAACGGCAGCAGCTCAACCTCCGCCTCGCCCTCCTCCATCTTGCCGCCGCCACCAGCCGCGCCGCCGCCGCGCCGGCGGCCGCTGCTGGTACCGGTGCCGTCGCCGTCGCGGGAGGAGAGCGAGGCGAGCGGGGCGCCGCCGTCAGACTCCGCGCCATCACGGCTGCCGGTGGCGGCCTGTGCGGTGTGTTACATAGCCGTGTTGGGCAGGACCGGGATCGTTTGGGGGTGTGGTTTGCCGGGAAGGGCGAAGGTGCGGGTGCGGGTGCGCCCCTGAAACACGCCCAGCCCTGAAATGGGGGCTGGGGTTTGCATAGTCGGGCATTGTCGCGGGTGATGCATTGCGGGAGTAGTGAAGGTGGTCATTCGCACTGGGCGTACTCTCTGCAATCCAGTCTCGCGCCGGACACGGACGGCCTGCTCGCCCCACAACCCAACCCCGCGCGCCAATCCCCAGCCGCCAGCCTGGCGGCGGTGGCCCCAACGGCCCCCATGGCCCCAGCGGCAACCGATCCATCCAGGGGGTCCCCAGATCCACCAAGGGACCCACTCGGTCCACAGGGCTCACGCAAGGGGCAGGGTGGCGGCCACACGCACGCCCGCCCCGCCCAGCCCACGCCCAGCCCGCCCTCACCGACGGCCCCAGCGACGCCGCCACCGCCTCCCGCCGCGCCTCGCGGGCGGCCTCGCGCTCGCTCTCAATGCGCTCTTCCAGCGCCTGCGGGGCAGAGGCGGGGACACGGGCGCGGTGGTTGGGTGCGTCAGCGGGGCGGGCAGCGGGCATCTCCGTCTGGGCGGGTCTGGGAACCAGGGTCTGTGACACGGCAGGTAGCTGTGCAAGGGCGCTGTGACTACGGTGTTTCATTCCGCCTTGCTGAACTGCGGCGGACAATGCAATGCCCAGCAGCTTGCGGGGCAGCCCAGCGCAACACGAGTTTGCTCCTCCTCGTCACCCCTCCTCCACTCCGTTCATGCCTCCACCCCTCCACCCCTCTACTTATCCTCACGCCGCCAGCCGCTCACCCAGTTGCGCACGTAGAAGGCCACCAGCGCCCCCACCATGCCCGCCGCCGCGTTGGCTGGGCCGTAGGTGACGGGCAGCTCGCTACCCACGGCGTCCGCCAGCGAGCCACACAGCCCGCACAGCCAGTACACCGCCCAGAACTGCAGGTGGGGGACGGGGTTACATTCATGGGGCGGGGGGGGGGGGTGGAGGTGGAGGTGGAGGGGGTGTTAGAGGTGGAGGTCAAGGTGGGGGGGTAGGCCGTGCATGGAGGACGGAGTGACCAACTCGTGCGGCATAGCCCGCGCTCCTTGCTGGCTGCCTGCCACAGGTCCCAAGTGCGCCCCGCCCCGCCCCGCCCTTCCGCCGCTCGCGTGCAGCTGGGGCTGCTGCCTGGATTTCCCAGCCTGCCCCCTCCGGCCCTCCCTCCCACCCTCACACTCCACCACGCGAGTGTGCTGCGCCTCACGCACTGGGT
>NC_057014.1:234670-238209 GCF_000002595.2 Chlamydomonas reinhardtii | reverse complement strand
CCCTCACACTCCACCACGCGAGTGTGCTGCGCCTCACGCACTGGGTGCAGGTGCCTGAGGGAGGCAGGGCGCGGGCGAGCGTGCCGGGCACTGTCTAATTCCGCCGCCAACCCCCCCGCCCCCTGCCCCTGCCTCTAACCCCCCCCCCCCACACACACACACGCCCCCCCCCGCTCACCAGGCTGTGCCCCAGCAGCGCCTCCACCTCCGCGCCCACAGTCAGCAGCGTGGCCAGCTGGGGCACAGGAGGAGGCAGATGACGGTTGACAGTTGAAAAGGCGGAAGCACCACACGCGCCATGCGGGACAGGAAGGTCACCGGGATGTGTCGAGCAGCAATCATCGGCGCACGCCCATGAACCCTGTCCCCACCCACTGCCGCCCCCTCCGCGGCTGCCAACCAAGCGACCGGCTGCCATACACGGCTCTCACCTACCACACCTGTCACTCCCCCCCCGCACGCCATCAACCCAACCCTTCTCTCAGCCCGCGTGGGCCTCGGCTTACTTGGGTTTAATCTCCATCCCTCCACGCCCCCACCCCCACCCTGCCCCTCGCCCCACCTGCATGAACAGCTCCAGGGGCGAGTCACACACGAACCCGGCAGTGGCCAAGCGAGGCACCTGAGGGGGAGGCAGAGGGAGGCGCCGGGGCAGAGAGGGGGGCCAAGGCAGAGGTGAGGGTGAGGTGGGAGCCAGGACACACATGGACGCAAAGCCTAACCCAAGCCCAGTGACCCCCCCTCATCAGCTGCTGAGTCGCTCGCTACTCCGTGTTCCCACTCCCCCTGCCTCTCCCCCCTGCTTTTTCCCGTCCTTCCTCCCTCCCCGCTCTCTTCTCCCCTCCCCCTCTGCCCCCCCCTCTGCCCCTCCCTCCCCTCCCCTCCTCCCCCTTCCCCTTCCTCCCTCCCCCCTCTCCCCTCCCCGCTCCCCCTCTCCCCTCCCCACCCCTCCCCCTCTCCCCCCACCTGCCCTGTGGCCACTGCCAGGTGGTCGTTCACCAGGCCGTCCTTGAGCACGCTGGCCGCCAGGTAGCCGTCTGTGGCCTCCAGCCAGGCCGCAGCCAGGTACACGCAGATGAAGCAGTAGTAGATCACGTACACGTACAGAGGCCGGACCTGGAGGCAGGGGGTTGAGAGGTGGGGATGGGTGGGGAGATGGAGGGGAGGGGGTGGGTAGGAGTGGGGAGGTGGATGTGGGGTGGATGTGGGGGGGGGAGGTGGAGTGGGAGGGGTGCTCGGGGAGACGAAAGGACTCGGCGGGGTGTCTCGCTTGGCTAGTCTGCTATAGGGGTAGGTCAGGAGGCAGAAGAGGCATATGTTGTATTGGGGCCTGAGATTCGTGGTGTGGGGTTGCCTGGGGTTGGATGTGTTGGGGTGCAAGTGCGGCACGCACACGTGCCAAGACGCTGCAGGCGAATGAGTGCGAACAGGCCCACGAAGCAGCACGCGGCATCCTTATACATATACAACGATCACCCATACATAATCCCTCACATACACACAGGCGCTCCGAGGCGGACGCCCTCACCCGGCGGACGTTGGCGTCTGGTACGCGCCGGACGCGTGTGCGTGTCTTGCGCTCCCACGTCTCCCCACTCATCAGCCGCCGGCCCTCTGCAGCCAGGGATAGTTGTGGCAGGTGGCGTTAGCTCCAGCGTAAGCGACATCGTGAGCTGCTGTCGCTCCAAGCTCATGCTTGTGGAGGTAGGGACTGGGCGGCGCCGCCCCAGGGCCCAGCTGCAAGCTCCGGGCAAACACCCCTGCCAGCGGGGCGGCTCTCACGCTGTCGTGGTCAGACCCAGAGCCCTGCCCCGCCCAGCCACGCACCGTCAAGGTCCATGCTGTCAAGGCTGTCATTGCTTCCCAGTAGGTTATCGAGCGACCTGATGGTCTTCGACGAGCTGTCCGGAGAAGGCTGGAAGTCAGAGGATGCCGCGAGGGCCCATCTCCGTCGTGAAGGGAGAACGCCAGGCGTTGCCTTGCGTAAAACGGCCGTATGATATACTGGTATTGGTTGTAGGCAGAAGCGGCGCAGCAGGCGCGCTGGCCCGCTGCAAGGTTCCACCAAAGGGTTCATTTTGAGCAGTTTCACAGCTCAGAAGCGGGCTTCCTTTCTAATTGCGCTTCATGATACACATGTCCATCCGAACTCGTTTGTATGGCGGCCGTTAAACTGTCTGGTCCTGGCAAGCAAGGGCTTCTTGCTCCGGTCGTCGTTATCAGGCAACCGGGTATTTGTTTACCAACGATGTCAAAGTACTCTAATTGTAGTTGACGGCACGGGCTACGAGTTTTAGGCACAGACACCGTGGCGCTTTCATTGCTCCTGCCTCACTCCGCACGACGTGGCGACGACACGCGCCCTTGCTCGAATGGCGCGTGTCGTCGCCCCCCTCCACACCTCCGCTGCCCAGGCAAAGGACATCCCTGCCGCCCCCATCCCTCATCTCCTCCACCTTCGCCTCTCGCGTCACGTTAGGACACGCTTGCCGCCGCCGCTGCCGCCGTCGGGCCCGGCCCCGCCACGCGGCCTGCCCAGCCCCAGATGCGTGTTGAGCACACAGACGCCCCCCCACACGCGGACAACGCCCCTAGCCAGGTGCTTGCGAAACCCTACCGTAGACATTCGCAGCATCACAGCTTCAGCCCTCAGGCCGCACGCATTGCGCTCCAGACGTGCCGTGACGGGCGGCACGGGCAGCACCGCAGCCACCTAGCCATCACAGACCACTTCGGGCCCGGGTGCCAGGTCCCACACCAGTGAGTGCAGTGAGCCTGTCAGCGGGTCCGCTTCCCCCGTGTCTCATCCAGTCACCCCCCGGCCCACTCCCCTCCCGACTCTCGCCTTGCCTCGCTCCCTCCTGCTCCCGCCTAGCTCCCGCTCTCGCCCCCCTCACCACCTCTCCCACCACCACCACCACTCCTACTACTACACACTACACGCACACACGCCCTACGCCGCCGCCGCCTTCCGGGCGCCCGCCGCTCCGCCCAGCTCGCCCACCAGCGCCGCCTGCGCCTCGCGCGGCAGTGCGGCGTGGTGGCTGTACTCCATGGTGAACTCGCCCTTGCCCTGCAGGCGGCGGTGGGGAGGGGGGGAGGTGAGGGATGGGGGGAGGGGGGCGAAGCGGTGGAGGCGCGGAGGGAGAGGGGGTGGGTGGGGAGGGGGAAGGTGAAGAGGAGACAGATGCCCGAGCCCAACGGCAGGGTGTTCTTCCCATTGTGAAATTGGGTGTTGTATTTGGTTTGGTTGTACCGCAGGAGCGCAAGATGCGCACCATGTCGCCGGACCGCACTGCGCGCATCCAGGCGCTGAGTGCACGGCACCTGGCGTGGCAGACGCTGACGCCGGAGGAGGTGGCGGCCAAGATGGAGGAGGCGGAGCAGCGGCGGCGGCAGCTGGGGCTCAAAATGCCGCGGGCGCAGTTTGAGCTGGAGCAGAAGTGAGAGCGCAGCCTGAGTATGCGTTGGCGGAGGGGACGCGCGGAGGGAATGGTGCGCGGGCTTGGGTGGGGGGGACGTGTGCAGGAGCGAACTTC
>NC_057014.1:233015-234570 GCF_000002595.2 Chlamydomonas reinhardtii | reverse complement strand
ACGCCGCCCCACCTCACACTCGCCCCCGCCCACCTGCTCCGCCTCCACCTCCCACTGGGCCAATACCCTACCCCTCCGCCCTTCCCCCGCCCACCCCCTCCGCCCTGCCCCCCCCCTCCGCCCCCCCCCCCCAGTGCCTCCGCCCCCCCACCTGCACTGCCGCGATGCGGAAGGCCATCTCGCTGCTGTCCACGGCGTGACTGGCGCCGTCCGTCAGAACCACACGCACGCCCTGGGGGGGGGAGGCGGGTGGGGGTGTGTGGGTGGGAGTGGGCGGGGAGTGGGCGGGGAGGTGGGAGTGGGGAGGCGGGCGGGGAGGTGGGTGGGAGTGGGTGGGAGTGGGTGGGTCAGGCGAGAGACGAGGTGTGGGACATGGGGCGCAGGAGGGTGCGGCGGCATGGGGTGGGGTGGGGTGCGCGGCACATGGGCGGACACGGCCGCCTGCCTGCCCCCCTGCCTGCCTGCCTGTCACAGGGCCACGGGGCCACGGCCCGACTCACGTGCACGGGCGCGCCGATGAGGGCGCCGCTGTTGGCGGCCTCCGCAAAGCCCTGCGTGGCGAGAGAGAGGAGGAAGTTGTCGTTCACGTGAAGAACGAAATGATTATATATAACAAAGTTTAAAGTGCCGGCGTCCGTGTTTAAACAGGGGGCCCGGTAGGTTGAGGGGCGGTGAAGCGGTGCTGCGGCGTTCCGTCCCACGAGCACAGCGGGATGGGCAACCTGCTCGGCACAACGTGTCGACACACGCCCCCCTGCCCGCCTCGGACCCGCATGCCGCACCCTCGCACTCCTCCACCCCCCCCCTACCTTCTCAATGGCGTTGTGGAACTCGGGCGGGATGGCGGTGCCCACAAGTTTGTTCTCAAACACAAAGGCCGGGCCGCCCGCAGCCGCCTCCTCCTCAGACAGCGGCTCAATCCAGCCTTGGGGAAGGCGGGGGGGGGGGGTGAGCGGAGGAACGGAGATGCGGGCGTAAGGGGGGTTGGCGTAGGGGGTTGGCGGGTGGTGGTGGCGGCGCGGGCGGGAGGGCAGGGCGTATGACGCGGTGGCGCAGTCGTTGACTCCCGGGGTAGCAGCCACCACCTCCCACAGCCTGACAGATACGCTTTACCAATAAAACACAGACACACATACATATACAAACAAACACGGCCTCTTGTGCTTGGGTAGCAGCCACCAACCCCCCCCCACCAGCACCACACACACACACGTTCCCCCCCCCCACTCACCCACGACCTTGCCGTACTGCCCGCTGCCGCCGCTCTGGCGCTTGTGTAGGTAGTTGAACTCGGCCCTGGGGAGGGCGTGTGGGTGGGGAAGAGGATGGGGAAGAGAGGGCTCAATCCTCGGAGCCCAACACTGGGGTTGCATTTTGGCGGCCACGCAGGGCGCACGTCCCCACCCCCCCCCCTACTGACCACCACCGGTGCTGCTCCCCCTCCGCCCCCCGCCCCACCGCCATTCATACACAGTCCGTCCTCCACGACGCCCATGAGGGTCCCACTGCTCCTCCCCCTCGTATGCCTGCCCCCCCCCCTGCACCCCCCCCCCGC
>NC_057014.1:231079-232560 GCF_000002595.2 Chlamydomonas reinhardtii | reverse complement strand
TGGTGATGGGGTGGGGGTGATGGGGTGCGGGCGAAGGAGTGGGGGCGGCACGTGCAACGCGTTGACGACAGTTGGGTTTGGAGATACACCACCACTCGCCTGCCCTCACCACCTCCTTGCACACGTGACACAGCCAGGGCCGCGTACACAAGACAAACACGCGGCCACCCACCCACGCGACCATCCAACCTCTCCCTCCAGATCCCCCCCTCCACACACTCCACCTCCACCTTCCCCCTTGGTTTGGTTCAGTTTGGGCTGGTATTTACACCCACCCACCCTCTCCCCCCTCTCTCCCCCTCTCCCCCCCTCTAGCCCCCCCCTCACTCTCCCCACCTTGTACTCCCGCCGGATGCGCTCCACGTACACCTCCAGGTGCAGCTCGCCCATGCCGCTCACAATGATCTCACCCGTGGCGGAGTTGCTGCTCACCTGAGGTAGGGAGGGAAGGGGAGGGAGGGGTGGGTGGGTGAGAGGGAGGGAGGGATGCGCGTGGGCGTGTACGAGTAAGACAGGGGCCTCTCTTGTCTTTTGCTGCTTATTGGGAATGGTGGAAACCATTACCTCCCCCCTTGACAATTGATAGATACGCCCCCGCCCCTGTGCTTTACTTGGGATTGGTTGAAACTGGCCCCCCTTACACAAACACACCCTCTACCCCGCCCTCCCTCCCTCCCTCCCCCTCCCCCTCCCTCTCCCTCCCTCGCCCCTCCTCCCCCTCCCCCCCTCCCGCCCCCGCTCTCACCCGGAAGGTGGGGTCCTCCTTCTGGAACCTCTGCAGCGCCTTCATGAAGGTGGGGTACTGCTCAGCACTGGAGGGGGTCAGAGCCAGGCTCATCACAGGGTCGGGCACCTGGGGAGGTTGCGAGGATGTTTGGAAAAGGGTTTGGGGGCTGGGATTGGGATTGGGGTTGGGTGGAGTTCACAATGTTAGTTAAGGAGAAGCGAAGTTGTAGCCCGGCAACTGGTGGGGGGAGGGGGGCAAGGCACGCGGGGCCGTGTGTGTGTGTGTGTGTGTGTGTGCGTGCGTGTGTGTGTGTATGGGAGACAGGTGGGCATGTGTGGGAGGGGGTCAAGTAGAGGGGGTCTGACTCGGCGGCGGCGCTTAGTCGAGAGCTGAGGGCTGGAAGCAGAGAGCTGACGCCCCCAGGGCACGTTGCTGGGGCACGTCCAGACCACGTCAGCCAGCCAAACCCCTTTATCCCTCCTGTCCCCCTCCTCCCCCACTCCCCCCAGCCCTCCCCGCCCTCACCCTGATGGAGGTCATGGCCAGCCGCTCCCCGCCCTCACCCTGATGGAGGTCATGGCCAGCCGCTCCCCGCCCTCACCCTGATGGAGGTCATGGCCAGCCGCTCCCCGCCCTCACCCTGATGGAGGTCATGGCCAGCCGCTCCCCGCCCTCACCCTGATGGAGGTCATGGCCAGCCGCTCCCCGCCCTCACCTTGATGGAGGTCATGGCCAGCCGCTCCCCGCCCGTGAG
>NC_057014.1:229789-230859 GCF_000002595.2 Chlamydomonas reinhardtii | reverse complement strand
GAGGCGGGAGGCAAGGCGGGGGGCATGTGTGTGTTAGTAACCGGAGGCGGTGCAGCGCTGTGTGAGGAGTGGGCGCTGGCGACCCGCCGGGCTCTCGCTCGCCCTCCGCCCCTCCCTCTACACGCCTCCCTCCACACGCCTCCCTTCACACGCCTCCCTCCACACGGCTTCCCCTCCCTCTACGGCTCTCGCCCTCACGCCCTACGCACCCACCCGCCTCCGCGATGTCCTCCATCTCGTTGGCGTGCATGCGCACCAGCCGCGGCACACGCACCTGCGGCAGCAGCAGCAGGGGACAGCGAGTGAGGGGTGTAGCGGAGTGACCAGGGGGGAGGACAGGGCAAACGGGAAGCAGGACAGGGCGGCGGTGGTGCGGCGGCGGTGATGGTGGCAGTGGCAGTGGCAGTGGCAGTGACTACGGTGTCGCGACAGTGCAGGCGGGCCCGGAGCGCAGCCGCTGCCCACTGCCCAGTGCCCACACAGGTGGCAGCTCCGCAACGCTTTCAAGCTTTACCATAAAATATCCACACGCGCATCCGTTTCCACACAGAACATCACCCATAACACACCACCCTCTCTTCAACACTCTTTACAACACGCTCTGTTGAACACCCTCCCTGCAACACCGCCTGTGCGCACGCACGCACGTGTACACACGTGCACGCACGCGCGCACCTTCTTGTTGCTGGTGGTGTTGATGATGGTGTCGCCCTTGCGCAGGGTGCCGCTGTAGATGCGCACGTACGTCAGCTGCCCGAACCTGTGTGCGTGTGTGTGTGTGTGTGTGTGTGTGTTTGTGAGAGAGTGTGTGTGTGTGTGTGTGGGGGGGGGGGGGGGTGCAAAGATTGGTACAGAGAAGGGGGGTTTGTAGATACCAGCCCTAACTAAACCAAACCCAATGCAAAACGGGGGGTAGCCGTTCATGGGCAAAAGCATGGTAAGGGCAGCGCATGAAGGCGGGGCGAGGCATAGTAGGGGTCAGGGGGCCAGGCGGAGAGGAGGGGCGCATGCGGGCATGGTGGGCAGGAGGTGAGGGAGGGAGGGAGGGAGGTGGCGGTGTGAGTGTTGAT
>NC_057014.1:220574-227885 GCF_000002595.2 Chlamydomonas reinhardtii | reverse complement strand
GCCCCCTGCCGCCCGCCCCCCTGCCCCCCGCCCCCCTCACCTTGTCGCCCTTGGGTCCCTCGAAGCCGTACGCCCGCCGCCCCACCAGGTCCACCACACCCGAGTGCGCGTCCTCCAGCCCAATGGGCATCTGGGGGGAGGGGGGGGGGGCAGCAGCAGGGGGGAGGGGGAGGGGGTAACACTCATGATTGGTTCAAGAAGTGAAGGCGTAGCCAGGAACAGTAGTATAGCAAGGGGGGCAGCAGGGGGAGGGGGCACAGCGTCAAGGAGGCGGGAGGGCAGCCGTCCGTGTAAGATGGGGAGAGGAGCAGGAGACGGAGTGCGGAGGCTCATGCACGCAGACGCTGCCGGCCCTGTTGAGCTTGCCTATCAAACACAAACCCACGGGAGACAACCCTTCCCCAACACACACACACGCACCTGCACCGCCGCGGCGTTGAGTTTGAGTTTGTCCCGGGCCATGTCGATGCAGCGCCAGGGGTTGGCCCCCGCGCGGTCCAGCTTGTTCACAAACACCAGCCGCGGCACGTTGTACCTGGGTGCGTGCATGTGTGTGTGGGGGGGGGGCGTGTGTGTGTGTGTGTGTGCGTGTGTGTGTGTGTGTGTGTGTGTGTGTGTGTGTGTTTAGGGGTGTGTGTGTATGCGTGTATGCGTGTATGCGTGTTTGTGTGTGTGTGTGTTAAAAAAAACGAAACGAAAGCCCGCCCAATGACGCGACGGAGTTACTTACCGATACCCACCATTTTACCGAGCGTCGCGTGACTGTCGTGACCCAGGTAGTCATACTTACCCGCGATAAGCCTGGAACCCCACGGGCGACCATTCGGCCTGACCCCGTGATGCACCTGTATGCGTCCATGCTCCGCACCCTGGGCGCGCTAAACAACGTTTACCCAGCACGCCTAATTCCCAGATTCCCGCCCGCTGGTCGTAGTCGAGCTCACCTGATAGTGAACACGTGTGTGTGTGTGTGTGTGTGTGTGTGTGTGTGTGTGTGTGTGTGTGTGTGTGTGTGTGTGTGTGTGTGTGTGTGTGTGTGTGTGTGTGTGTGTGTGTGTGTGTGTGTGTGTGTGTGTGTGTGTGTGTTAAAGAGCACAAGGAAAACATTACGCGTAGGACAGTGTATGCGATGCAGAATTACGGCCGCGGATTACCTTCAGAGTATACTTACCGCAGCCGACCGACCTGCCGAGCCGAGATCATACTTACCCGAAGCACCTGTTACGCCCATCTACCTAACCTTGGGTGGGGATTAGTGTCCACACGATCCCAAGGGTGCAAGCCCATGCGAGTGTCCTACAACGTTCCCAGGCACTCCTAACCCGAATAGCCCGCCCGCTGATCGTAGCCGAACTCACCTACAAGCAAAGGGCGAAACGTTGAGGCACAGGCGAAGGATAGCACAGGTCAGTGTCAGCGGCGAGGAGGAATGGCGAGGGCGGCGAGGCAGGACAAAAACTAAGACACACAGCCCAGCCCAGCCCCAGGCCCAAGAAAGAGTTAGTAGTGAAAGAAAGAGAAAGAGGTAGGTACAAGCTGACGCGAAGACGGTGGCGGCATGCGTGACACTGGCGGAATGGGTCGCAGATGGGTGGTCGTCAGCATCGGCCACGGTGGCCGGTTTATGCGGTGTGTATGGAGAGAACCGGTACCGCAGGCTGGCGGGTGCTGCAACCCGCTCCCCACTCTACGGCACGGCTGAGGCTGGAACGCGTACGTAGGGGGCTTCGCTGCCGCCGCGGTGGAACCGAGACGGGACCGAGGGCCAGCCACGCAACGCGTTACAGAGTCGCAGAAGGGCAGCACACACCCACTAACACGCCACTGCCAAGAGACCGCCAGAGCGCGCAACCCCCAAGCCCGGCAACGAACTCACACGGAGGGCGTGTGTGTGTGTGTGTGTGTGTGTGTGTGTGTGTGTGTGTGTGTGTGTGTATGTGTGTATGCGTGTGCGGGGGGGGCGTGTGCCGCATGTGTGTGGCCTCACGGGACCCCAGGCCACACTTTCACTCACACCCACCCACCAGCAGGCGGCGGCGCTGACCTGTGTGTTGTCATGGCGCCCCCGGCCCCCGGCCCCCCAACCCCCCCCCACCCCCCCCACCCACACACACACACCTGTAGCCACCGCGCAGCAATGCCGCCACGCCCGCAGGTGCCACCCCGTGCCCACAGCAAGCACGTGCAAGTGCACACGCCACCCACAACCCCCACACCCGCCCCCAATAACACACACACACATACACACACACCCGCCCGCCCCCACCTCTTCATCTGGCGGTCCACGGTGATGGACTGACTCTGCACGCCGCCCACACTGCGGGGGGGGGGGTTACATTCATGATTATTTAAGAAGTGAAGGCGTAGCCAGGAGGGAGGGGCGGCACCACACAGGATCACAGGCCACAAAAGCGGCGGCAGACTCAGCGGCGGCAGCAAGGTAGTGCGCGCAGCCCACACACCCATTCGCCGCATGTGCGCACGTGGGCAGACGCACGTCATCCCTGTACCGTAGTGACCGCCCTCGCCTTCCCAACCCCCTCCCCCGGGACCCTCCCCCCCGAGACACACACACACACACACACACACACACACACACACACACACACACACACACACACACACACACACACACACATCATCATACGCAAACACGCCCCCCTCACACACAAATACACATCATACGCAAACACGCCCACACACACACACCCACACACACACCCACACACACACATACACATCATACGCAAACACGCCCCCCCCCACACATACACATCATACGCAAACACGCCCACACACACACGCCCACACACACACACACACACACATACACATCATACGCAAACACGCCCCCCCCCCACACACACACACCTGCACAGCACCAGCACGGCGCCGTCCAGCACGCGCAGCGCCCGCTCCACCTCGATGGTGAAGTCCACGTGTCCGGGCGTGTCGATGATGTTGATCTGCGCGGTTGCCAGGCAGGCGGACAAGGCGGTGCGTGTGTGTGTGTGGATGCTTGTGTTAGGAAAGCACAAGGGGTGGTGGGCCCGGGTGTGAACATGCGGCATGGGGTCTAGGTGTCTGCCAGGCTGGGCGGGTGGAACAGGGTGCCGTGGGCTGTGCTCCCCCTCCCCTCTCCCATAAGTATTTTCGCTTGCATCTGTCGTCCCTGCCTGTGCTCCGCCAGTTTGACCTGGTTTTGGTGTAGTTTGGGCTGGTGTTACAACATCCCCCCCCGCCTGAGGCACTCGTTTGCCCCCCGCCGCCTCCTCCCAGTTGCGTGCGCCGCCATCCTCACTTCTCCCCCACCCCTTGCGTCAACCTCGTCCATTCCCTGTGCCACCCCATCACGACGGGCACGCGCACCTGCTTGTCCCGCCAGGCGCAGTAGGTGGCCGCGGACTGGATGGTGATGCCCTTCTCGCGCTCAAGGTCCATGGAGTCCATCTTGGCGCCCACGCCATCGCGGCCACGCACCTGAGGCCGCAACACGCAAACCCCGTCGTCAGTCCCGCACAGCCGCACATATCGCCCTTGCACCATTATCATTGTGTTCGCGGCGCCGCACCTCGTGGATTTCGCGGATGCGCCCCGTGTAATACAGGATGCGCTCCGTCAGCGTGGTCTTGCCCGAGTCGATGTGGGCGGAGATGCCGATGTTGCGAATCAGGGAAAGGCCTTTCTGTTCCTCATCCGTGACGGGGCTGAAGCTGGTTGCAAACCCGCGCAAAGCGAACCCATCTGCGACATCAGCCGGTCGCGCCGCAGACAACAGGCGACCGAGCCTTTCGATCAAAGCTCCATTGCTTGAAGTTCCGAGCAGTGAGCGCTGGACTGCCGACGCAGCCAGCCTCAACGCGAGTGTCATGTTTCAATCAATCAACCAAGTCCATAGTTCTGGGTCAAGTCGCCCTCCCACCTAGACGTTTGTCCTATATCATGGCTATGTAACTACATTAAGAGGTTTGTAGGGGGGGCCTGCCAGTCATTCCGCGGGATGACAGTGCCGAGCTCGGCCGGTTTCGGCCATATAAAGTAATCCTATGCACCTAAGTCAAATGATAAGCCAGGGCTAGCAAAGTCGCCCCGCTGACACGACACGCCGCCGCAACACCCTTGGATCCCGCCCCCCCCCCGTCCCCCAACCTGGCGCGCACGCGGGCTGCAAATAATCGAGCAAACGCGCGAACGCACTTAAACCATCATTGCAGCAGTATTCAAGTTGCAATCGTTCCATGACGTTTCTTGGCAAATAGCTGCGAAGTGGAAGCGAAGTGCCTTCCATTTTGTCGACTACGCCCGCAAACGGCCGCACTAGCGTTGGCGCCTCGCTGGACACATGTTTACGTCAAACGATTCTGAAAGATGGGAGGCTAAAGACTTTACTGCTGGGCGTACGCCATAATGCCACATTTCGACTGCAGCTCCATATCGCTCTCCACGCACGGCCACGACGGCTTGGCTGCTGCAAGCACTCGCGCTGCCCGCATCTTGCAATGGGCATGTCGTTGCATTCTTAAGAACATCTCCCCAGGGGTGCGGTCGCTTGGCATGGGGAGAGGTACTTGTAGGGCAGGTGGATGGGTGCGGGGCTCCCCACGAAGGGACCAATCCTTCCGACATTCATCATTCTGCCTGAATACGCTCTTATTCCCATCATGATTATTGTTTCTACACACTAACTATACATCAAAGTCGCCCCGTTGATTAACTTCACGGCTTTGACGGCGTTGACCCACGGTTCGCACCGTGCACCTGTGGTCCCTGACACTTCACCAGGGTCCCCGTCTTCCGCTGGACGTTGTCATTGCGATATGGAGGCATCAGCGGCGGCATGCGGTGGCAGGCTGCTAGGCAGCAGAGGCGGGGCGGCGCCGCAGACAGCAGCAGCAGGGCCGCGGCGCCCTGTCGCCGCCGCGGCGGCGGGCCCTGCGGCCGCGGCGGCGGCTGTCCCGACATCCGTTTCGGCGCGGGGCGACTTGCGCGGCGGCTGTAGCAGCCGTGGCATCAGTAGGCTTGTTAGCAGCAGCGGCCTAGGCAGCAGCAGTAGCAGCAGCAGCAGCAGCAGTGGAGTCTCTGGGGGCCGGCGGCTCGGTTCGCAGCGGCAGCAGTGGGGCCGTGACCCGCGGCGGGTGTGGGTTTCGGCGGCTGCCACGCCGCCGCCTGGGGGCAGCAGCAGCAGCACCGGCGGCAGCAGCAGCAGCAGCCCCTCAGACCCCTCCTCCTCCGCAGCCGACCACGTGGGCGGCAGCAGCAGCAGTAGTGGCAGTAGCCTCGGCGCCGCTGCCGGTTCCGGCAGCAGTGGCCCGCGCAGCAGTAACAGTAGCAGTAGCAGTAGCAGTAGCAGCAGCAGCAGCAGCAGTAGCAGCGGCAGCAGCCCGCCTCCGCACAGGGCGCTTGGCAGTAGCGGGTATGGTCACTACCTCGGCAGTAGCAGTGTGTTGGCGAGCATGGAGGGGACGGAGGCGGCGGCGCTCGTGGCTTTCCACATCCCCCGTGGGTGAGCGGGGGGAGGGAAGGTGTGTGTGTGTGTGTGTGTGTGTGTGTGTTGAAAAGAAAACAACAAAACGAAGCCCGCCCAGACGGCGCGACGGAGTTACTTACGGATACCTACCGATACCGAGCGTCTTGTAGCCGCGTCGACCCCGGTAGTCATACTTACCCGCAAAAAGCCTGGAACCCCCCCTCGGGCGATCGACGAACGACCTGACCCCGAGTGGCACCCATATGCTTTGTATGCGCCGCGCCCTGGGCGCGCTACAACGGTGACCCAGCACGCCTAATGCCCTGATTCCCGCCCGCTGTTCGTAGTCGAGCTCACCTACGGGTGATAGAGGAATTGCAGGCACAGGGCGGCAGCAAGAAAGTGTCACGAGTGTGTGTGTGTGTGTGTGTGTGTGTGTGTGTGTGTGTGTGTGTGTGTGTGTGTGTGTGTGTGTTATTTGTCTGATCCCAAACAAATAGAGGGGGACACTGCTGGGGGAGGGAGAGAGGATGTGTGATGGGACAGTGTCAAGGCAGGTTGGTAAAGTCCCGTAGGGTGCAGCTGATTCCCAGAACCCAGCAGATGACAAACAATTTGCAACGGCAGGGCAGGAGTACGCGGCCAGTCGAACGCCGGAGTTACTGTACCGACGAGTTGCTGGCTGCTGGGGGAGGGAGAGAGGATGGAAGGGTAGAGCGAAAGAAGGGAGCGGGTGCCGGGGGCTTGACAGGCAGCAGCGCACTAGTCGCACGCACGCACGCACGCAGGCAATGAATCACATCACCACAAGCAATTCACCATCACATTGGACGCTCGGCGTCGGCGTCCGCTGATTGCGTACCGTGCCGCTACCCGCCGCCCCCCCGCACCGCACCGCACCGCACCGCTCCCCTCACCCTGGCTCGTCCTCCCCCTCCTTTGCATGCCTTGCGCCACAGCCTACCCGCACACAGACCCCGGGGACGTCGTCCACTGCCCCGAGGTGCGTGTGTGGTGTGGTAGGTGTGGTGTGGTGTGGTGAGGTGCGGTGGGGATGATAGATATAGGGTTGGGGCCAGCAGCAGGTACGTATCTGGCTATCTGCCAGCTAACACTCCAAACCGGTGATAGGCAAGCAGCCCACCGGCACAACAGCCCACAGGGACAACAGCCTATCTACCCACCCCCACCTCAAACACCCGCCCCGCCACCTCACCGGCTCAATCCCACTCCTCCCTCACCCCCTCCCTCACCCCCTCCCTCACCCCCACGCCGCGCCTGGCTCGCCTGAAGATCCGCGACCTGCTGACACCCCGTGACAGGTGTGTGTGCTTGTGAATATGTGTGTAAATGAAATGCCATGTGTAAACGTGGGGGGGAGAGTTGACCGCGTGACGGACTGGTGTATATGTGTTGGTTGAGAGTTGAGCCACACGCATGTATGCATGTAGCTCAACCCCTCCCACCCCTCCCACCCCTCCACCCCCATCCCCACCCCCATCCGTAAATTGACGTGCTTGAAAAACGCAACACGCACAAGCGAACATGACGTTGTAGAGCCGAGGCCAGTGAGCTAGCACAAGCAAAAAGAAAAGCGTGAGCCTGAGCAGCGACCGCAACTGCTACGTTAACTTTGACGAGATAACCTATACACACACACACACACACACACACACACACACACACACACACACACACACACACACACACACACGCACAGCCCGCTGCTGTGCCACGACAACTTCGGCGGCGGCTTTGTGGACGACGACGACCGCGTGGCGCTCAACACCCTCAGCCTGGCAGGACTGGACAGCACAGGTGGGGGCGGGGGGAGGGGGGTGAGT
>NC_057014.1:214473-220474 GCF_000002595.2 Chlamydomonas reinhardtii | reverse complement strand
GACGGAGGCGGCGGCGCTCGTGGCTTTCCACATCCCCGTGGGTGAGCGGGGGGAGGGAAGGTGTGTGTGTGTGTGTGTGTGTGTGTGTGTTGAAAAGAAAACAACAAAACGAAGCCCGCCCAGACGGCGCGACGGAGTTACTTACGGATACCTACCGATACCGAGCGTCTTGTAGCCGCGTCGACCCCGGTAGTCATACTTACCCGCAAAAAGCCTGGAACCCCCCCTCGGGCGATCGACGAACGACCTGACCCCGAGTGGCACCCATATGCTTTGTATGCGCCGCGCCCTGGGCGCGCTACAACGGTGACCCAGCACGCCTAATGCCCTGATTCCCGCCCGCTGTTCGTAGTCGAGCTCACCTACGGGTGATAGAGGAATTGCAGGCACAGGGCGGCAGCAAGAAAGTGTCACGAGTGTGTGTGTGTGTGTGTGTGTGTGTGTGTGTGTGTGTGTGTGTGTGTGTGTGTGTGTGTGTGTGTTATTTGTCTGATCCCAAACAAATAGAGGGGGACACTGCTGGGGGAGGGAGAGAGGATGTGTGATGGGACAGTGTCAAGGCAGGTTGGTAAAGTCCCGTAGGGTGCAGCTGATTCCCAGAACCCAGCAGATGACAAACAATTTGCAACGGC
Source organism: Chlamydomonas reinhardtii (assembly GCF_000002595.2). Classification (NCBI taxonomy): domain Eukaryota; kingdom Viridiplantae; phylum Chlorophyta; class Chlorophyceae; order Chlamydomonadales; family Chlamydomonadaceae; genus Chlamydomonas; species Chlamydomonas reinhardtii. The sequence goes on along the minus strand of NC_057014.1, from coordinate 219,842 downwards.
AGGGCAGGAGTACGCGGCCAGTCGAACGCCGGAGTTACTGTACCGACGAGTTGCTGGCTGCTGGGGGAGGGAGAGAGGATGGAAGGGTAGAGCGAAAGAAGGGAGCGGGTGCCGGGGGCTTGACAGGCAGCAGCGCACTAGTCGCACGCACGCACGCACGCAGGCAATGAATCACATCACCACAAGCAATTCACCATCACATTGGACGCTCGGCGTCGGCGTCCGCTGATTGCGTACCGTGCCGCTACCCGCCGCCCCCCCGCACCGCACCGCACCGCACCGCTCCCCTCACCCTGGCTCGTCCTCCCCCTCCTTTGCATGCCTTGCGCCACAGCCTACCCGCACACAGACCCCGGGGACGTCGTCCACTGCCCCGAGGTGCGTGTGTGGTGTGGTAGGTGTGGTGTGGTGTGGTGAGGTGCGGTGGGGATGATAGATATAGGGTTGGGGCCAGCAGCAGGTACGTATCTGGCTATCTGCCAGCTAACACTCCAAACCGGTGATAGGCAAGCAGCCCACCGGCACAACAGCCCACAGGGACAACAGCCTATCTACCCACCCCCACCTCAAACACCCGCCCCGCCACCTCACCGGCTCAATCCCACTCCTCCCTCACCCCCTCCCTCACCCCCTCCCTCACCCCCACGCCGCGCCTGGCTCGCCTGAAGATCCGCGACCTGCTGACACCCCGTGACAGGTGTGTGTGCTTGTGAATATGTGTGTAAATGAAATGCCATGTGTAAACGTGGGGGGGAGAGTTGACCGCGTGACGGACTGGTGTATATGTGTTGGTTGAGAGTTGAGCCACACGCATGTATGCATGTAGCTCAACCCCTCCCACCCCTCCCACCCCTCCACCCCCATCCCCACCCCCATCCGTAAATTGACGTGCTTGAAAAACGCAACACGCACAAGCGAACATGACGTTGTAGAGCCGAGGCCAGTGAGCTAGCACAAGCAAAAAGAAAAGCGTGAGCCTGAGCAGCGACCGCAACTGCTACGTTAACTTTGACGAGATAACCTATACACACACACACACACACACACACACACACACACACACACACACACACACACACACACACACACGCACAGCCCGCTGCTGTGCCACGACAACTTCGGCGGCGGCTTTGTGGACGACGACGACCGCGTGGCGCTCAACACCCTCAGCCTGGCAGGACTGGACAGCACAGGTGGGGGCGGGGGGAGGGGGGTGAGTTGGGGGGGTGCGTGGGGATGGCGTGGGGATGGCGTGACTACGTGTGTTAGTTTGGTCGCGGGGGACCGAGTGCCCCGCGCAATGCTCACGCAGCGTCCGTCCCAAGTTTTTCTTAGGGCAACGGAATGCATTCAACCCGCCCCCCACACCCCGCCCCCCCCCGTACCGGTATGCAGGCGCCACAGACATGTGTGTGGACCTGCCCGAGTCAGGCATCCTCACAAGCACAGACGCCGAAGAGGCGGCGGGGGCGGCAGCAGCAGCAGCAGCAGCAGGCGGCAGCAGGGGCCAGAAGCAGCAGCAGCGGAGCGGCAGTAGCACCAGCGGCAGTAGCACCAGCGGCAGTGGCATCAGTGGCAGTAGCAGCAGCGGCAGTAGCAGCAGCGGCAGTGGCGGCGCGCGGCACTGGTGGCGGGATGACGTCACGCCGCCATCTCCTCAGGCGGCGGCGGGGGCGGCTTACGGATCGTACGGGTCGGGATCCGACATGACTGACCCGGCGGCGCCACCCAACGGTATTACCCGAATGCCCGCCCGACCGCCTGCAAACCCTCCGCAGCAGCCTCAGCCTGGAGGCGGCAGTAGCGGCAGTAGTAGCGGCAGTAGCAGCACGCCCTTCAAGGTATACAGCCCCTCCACGCCCTCGCACGGACGCCAGCCGCCCTCACGCCCCGCCGCCGCCGCCGCCGCCGCCTCCCGCACCTACGCCGAGTTCCAGTCGGCGCCGCCACCGCCGCCCATGCCCGAGGCCGGGGCGGCGGCGCTGCACAACGTAAGAGGGCGGGGGGTGAGGAAAGGAGGGAGGGAGGGAGGCTTTGCTTGCGCGCGGGCTTACTGCGCACTAATTACACACTTCCATCTCACACCACGCTCTCAAGCAACACACGCTACACATGCACACGCTACACACGCACACACACACACACACACGCACACACACACACACACACACACACACACACACACGCACACACACACACACGCACGCACACATGCGCGCAGGTGAGCACGCTGGGCGACCGGCTGTGTGTGGCTCTGCCGGCCTGGGCGGTGCGCGCCGGCCCCCGCGCCGCCATCTGGTGGGACCCCGCCGCCGTGAACGCCGCGGTGATCAACTGCGGCGGCATTTGCCCGGGCGTGAACGACGTCATACAGGTGCGGGTGTGGGGAGGAGACGGGGATTGCCTTTGAACCAATCCCGTAAGGAAACAGTGGAGGAGGGGAAGAGAGGGATGTGTGGGAGGAGAGCATCCGAACACGCGCACAAGAGCACGCCCACCCCCCACGTCTACACGCCACGACCCCTAACTACTACCATAACGACCTGCATACCTCATGCACCGCAATTGCTCTCCCCCCCTCCCCCCCACACACACGCACACACGCACATACACACATAACACACAGGGCATTGTTCACCGCCTGACGGACTACGGCGTTCCCGAGGGCCAGGTGGGTGGGTGGGTGGGGGGAGTGTGGGAGTGTGTGTGGGTGGGAAGTGGGGGCTGCGTGTGTGTATGTGTATGTGTGTATGTGCGTGTGCGGCCGCCACGCACCTGGACCTTTCTCGCACTCCCACCCCCCTTGGGCTGGTATTTACAACCCCAACCGTATTTACACGCCACACCCACCCACACAGATTTTGGGCATATGCGACGGCTTTGCCGGCTTCGACCCGCGCCACCCCGCCAAGCCGCGTGTGCTTACGCGGGCGGCGGTGGAGGGGGCGCACCTGCGCGGGGGCAGCCTGCTGGGGACGAGCAGGTGCGTCTGGGTGTGTGTGTGTTTGGGGGGGGGGGGTCTGTGGGGGGGATCTGTGTGGGGGAGTGGTGCCGTGTTAGGATGCAAATCATCAGGGGAGGGGAAGGGAACTACAGCGGGGGTTAGTGCTGACACCCCGCGTTTTGCGCACGATAGCAGGAACCGGCAGTAATCCCCCCATTCCACTCCGCTCCCTGCCTCCCACACCCTCCCTCCCCGCCGGCCCCCTACCACACTACCACCCGACGCCTCCTCACACTCCTCACTCCCTCCCCAGGGGCTGGGCTGACCTGGGAGTGGTCATGTCCAAGCTGGAGATGTGGGGGCTCAACATGGTGTTCGTGGTGGGGGGGGACGGAGGGCTGAGGGCGGCGCAGGTGAGGGGGGAGGGGGAGGGGGAGGGGAGGGAGGGAGGGAGGAGGGGGAGGGAGGGGGGCGGGCGTGCAGCGACAGTGCCTGTGTCAGTGGCAGTTCATGCGCCTGCGGGCACTTGCGTGTGCACATATGCCTCTGGCGTCAGGTCCACACACTGGCCCATGCATCCCCAGCGCCCAGCCCCCAGCCGCCAATCCACCCCGCATTACACCACATCACCACACCAACCACACCACACCACACCACAACACAACACACCAACAAACCTCCAGCCGCGCCCTCCCCCTTATCAATCCCCACCCAACCCCACTCCCACCCCACCCCACTCCACTCCACTCCCACCCCACTCCACTCCCACTCCCACCCCCACCCCCACCCCACACCCACCCCTACCACACACCCCCATCGCACCAGCTGCTGTCGGAGCACTGCCGAGCTCGGCGCCTGCCCACGTGTGTGGTGGGCGTGCCCAAGTCCATTGAGAACGACATACTGCTGGTGAAGGAGGCGGAGGGGGGGCAGAAGAAGGGGGACACTGCCGGGAAAACACATCTGCACACACGGCAGTCAACTGGCAAAGAACGTTCACCTCACCTGCCCCCGCACCCGTTATCCCAACTTCCCCTCTGCCCCTCTCTCTCCCCACTCTCTTCTCCCCACTCTCTTCCCCCCCCCCCCCCAGGTGGACCGCACGTTTGGGTTTGACACGGCCGTGCAGGAGGTGCAGCGGCCCCTGCTGGCAGCCAAGGTGGGGGTGGGGGTGGGGGTGGGGGTGGGGGTGGGGATGGGGGTGGACGTGACCTTTTGGGGTGAAATGGGGTGGGGTCCACAAATAATTTAGCAGAGCACAGGCATAGGCGCGAGATGCAAACGATACTACAGGGAGGACAGGGGTCAGGGATCGTAGCGGATTGGGGAGCGGGGTTGGGATGCGGCGAAACACAGAGGTCCCTGACACGCACAGGGCACTCCCTGCTCGCCTGTCTGCTGCCCCCTGGCATCCCCCGAGACTCCCATCCTCCGTCTGCACACTTCGCTCATCGCACACACACAACTCGCGCCACCACCTCCCTCGTGCCTGGTCTCCCCTGCCCTCCCCACACAACCCACACAACGTTCTACCGTGTTGTGTGTTTCTTGAGTCACACACTCCACCCCCTGTTTCAGGTCGAGGCGAGCAGCATCCGCGGCGGTGTGGGTCTGGTCAAGGTGGTGGGGCGGCAGAGCGGATTCCTGGCTATGCAGGTGTGTGTGTGTGTGGTGTGTATGCGTGTGTGTGTGTATGGGTGGGGGTGGGGGTGGGGGGGGGGGAAACGAATGATTAGGGTGTGCATGAGATGTGCGATGTGGTGTTGTGTGCGTGCGCGTGCGTGTGCGTGTGCGTGTGCGTGCGCGATATACTAGGAACAACATACAGCAACCGGCCGCCGCCCGACACCCAGGCCCCCCTCCCCCCCTACATGCTCCCACCCCCCAGGGCTCCATCGCCAGCGGTGTGGTGGACGTGTGCCTCATACCCGAGGTGGGTGGACGTGGTGGGTAGCTGGTGGTGGTGGGGTGGGTGGTGTGGGTGGGTGACGCTGGTGGGGGTGCAGGGTGAGGGAGTGGGGCGTGGGGGTGGGGGTGGGGTGCGGGTACAGACACGGGTTGCCGGGTGCGGGTTCCAGTGCGGTGGTTGTGAATGTGTGAGTGCTGTTTGTTTGCCTGTGTTACATCAAGTGCCTTGTGCGCCATCTCACTACGCCCCCCTCTCCCTCCCCCTCCCTGACCCCCCACCCGCCCACCCCACCCTCACCCCACCCTCACCACCCCTCCCCCTGCCCCTTCCTGACCCTAACTCACCTCACCTCCTCAACAGGTGTCCTTCACAATGGACGGCCCACACGGCTTGTTGGCATACCTGGCGGGGGTGCTGGCAGCCAAGGTGTGTGGGGGGGCGCCGGGGGGGAGGGGTGGTGGTGGTGGTGGTGGGGGGGTGATTTCACCATCTTTTCTGGCTGGAGGGATGCATCAT
>NC_057014.1:212920-214283 GCF_000002595.2 Chlamydomonas reinhardtii | reverse complement strand
TGGTGGTGGTGGTGGGGGGGTGATTTCACCATCTTTTCTGGCTGGAGGGATGCATCATGCACATTTTCAAGTCCATGTATGTATGCCCAAACCTAATAACTCACTACTGGAACTCCGGCGTGCCGTGTTTGCAAACCAACAAAAGTGCGTGGTGTTCAAGACCCACGCACACACCCGCACACCCGCCCACCCGCCCACCCACTCGACCACTCGACCACAACCACCCGCCCACCCACTCCCCCACCCAAACACGCACACACTCCCCAACTCCCCTCTCCCCCCCCCACACACACACACAGGGTCACGCGGTGGTGTGTGTGGCTGAGGGTGCGGGCCAGGACCTCATGACTCAGCAGCCTGTGACGCCCACACCCGCGGCGGCGGCGGCGGCCGCGGCTGGTGGCGGCGGGCTGGGCGGCGGCGGCGGTGTGGGCAAGGACCCCTCGGGTGCGTGCATGAGGGTGCGGGGGGTGCCAGGGATGCTGTGTCGTGTGGGGGGCGGGGGGCGGGGCAGCATTGTATGGCGCATGCGGCAGGCAGGCAGGCAGCGCATGTGGGATTCACATGTCACGTGTCAGTGCGTGTTCGCGGGGTGCAGCAGCCGCAGTGGTGCCCACGATACACAGCTCACCGTACACACACACACACACACACTCTCCCCCCCCAAAAGGCAACCCCGTCCTCCGGGACATTGGCGTGTACCTACGCACACGCATCAAGATGCACTTCAGGGACGCAGTGGAGGTGAGCGGGAGGAGGAAGGGGAGGTGGATGTTTGTGTGTGCGTCCGGCGCGGTGACGGCGCCGGTGGCGGCGTCGCGGGTGACGGCGGTGATGACGGCGTTGCCCCACGACATGAGCGTCACCTCCTCGCCCTCGCTGATGGCGGCGGCGTCAGCCTGCTCCAGCCACAGCGTGCGGCCGCGCGTGACGGCCTTCTTGCCGGCGGGCGGGTACTTGAGGTGGCGCGGCACCGTGACCACCTCGGGCGGCGAGGGGCCGTCCTCCAGCGTCAGCAGCACCTTGCCCTCCACGTCCACGGCCGTGTGGCGAGGGCACACCGGGTCAATCAGCTTCTTGTTGATGGTCCAGATCTTGTCCCACTCCTGCGGTGGCGGCGGGTGTGTGCGCAGGGGGCGCAGGAAGCGGGTTCAGTGATTTGAAACACGTGGGATTCTATTAGGCCACGCCCAGACCTGCAAAGGGCACTAGGCATAGAGTCTCTGGACGCCGCTTCCCTCCCCCTGCCCCGTGTCCCCATCCTCCCTCTCCTGAACTTTACCCCAAAGCCCCGTGCTGCACTCTCCCCCCCCCCAGCCCCATGCTGACCTGGAACGTGATGTTCTTGGATGCGCCCTGGCTG
>NC_057014.1:141819-181340 GCF_000002595.2 Chlamydomonas reinhardtii | reverse complement strand
GGGAGGGGAGGGCAGGGGAGGGGAGGGGTTCCATGCATGAAAGGGGGAGGGAAGGGAAGGGCCTCAGTCGCAAGTTGCGACCTCCTGCCGCCCCCCCCTGCGGTGCCAGCCCAGCCTCCCGGCCCTCCCACCGCACACATGCACACACACACACACACACACACACACACACACACACACACACACACACACACACACACGCTGTCCCCCGCCTGTTTTCTTATTCGCTCGTAGGTGAGAATTTCATCGAGGATTGGGCGGGAGCTTGGACTTAGCGGCCAGGAGCAGCGACGCGGAGCTAGGAATCGTAGAAGTGCCTGGGCCTCACGGTACCGTGAGCACATGCATGGGTTTGCACCCTTGAGAGCGTGTGGACACTAATCCCCCCTCGAGGTTAGAGTAGCGGGGGTTGCGCGATTTCCGGTTGGTAAGACCGGCGGCTCACCGCAGCAGGTATGCGAGGTAACTTCAGGTAACATCCGTAAACCGTCGCTTTGCTGCATCGCATACACTGTCTTTGCGCAACGTTTTCCTTGTGCTCTTTAACACACACACACACACACACACACATACACATACACACACAAATGCGCCCCCCTGCCTCGCCCCCCGCCCTGCAGGCTGTGGCGGACCTGGCCATCCAGACCGGCTGCTGTGTGGGCTTCCACCTCCTGGCGCAGGCGCTGCTGTGGGGCGCGGTGAGTGCAGGAGGCGATGGTGGTTGTGGAGGTGGTGGGGGGGCTTACATGCATGATAAGCCAAGAAGTGAAGGCGTAGCCAGGGCGCGGGAGTACTTCATTCCAGGACATAAGGGGGTTGCGAGGCCGTCGGACGAATGGGCGGGCTTGCAGCTTAGTGCTCGGCTACCGGCTACCCCGAGCGAGCCCCTGCTGTGGAGTCGAACCGGGCAATGACGGATGAGTGTGGTGATTGCAGCGCGCCCCTGCTACCCCCCATCCACCCAAGTCACCATGCACCGGCCCCACCCCACGCACCCTCTGCAGTTGTTGGTAGGGTACCTGCATCGCCGCTGGCGGCGGGGCGGCGGCTGCGGCGGCGGCGGCTCAGGGCGGCTCCTGCCTGTGGTCAAGTCGCCCGGCGTGCCTGACGTGCACCACGGCAGCAGCAGCATTAGCGGCAGCGGCGCCGGCAGTAGCGGCGCCGGCAGCAGCAGCGGGGCGGGGGGCTGGCTGCAGCCGCGGCCGCTGATGCTGGGTGCGGCGGTCATGGCTGTCTGGTCGGTGGTGAACCTGGCCGTGACCTCGCAGCTGTGACGCGGCCATGTAGGACGTAGGGCATAGTAGTAATAGCGACGGGTGTGATGATGCAGACACACTCACATCAAGCTGCACGTAAGAGTGCGGCTGATTAGAAATGCCGGGCTGGCCGTGTGTCTGCCGGTGTGGGGGCGAGGGCGCTGTGTAGGACCCACGTGGCGGGGTGGGCGCAAGCGACAGGGCGCCCGGCCTCTCAGGAGTCAGGGCTGGGGTGGAGGGGCGGCGGGCGCTGACGCTGCTGGGCAAGCAGCCGGCCGGATGGATTGGAGTTTTAGGGCTGACGCATGGGGGAGTTGAGGCTCATGAGGGCTCGTGTGCATTTCGACGCACGGGCCGGAGGCTCTCGTACGGCATGAGTGGGTGGCGCACCTGGGGCCGCATGTGGGCACCCAGGGATGGATGTACTGGTGAGGACAGCGGTGGCGCCCACACACACCGCCTCGAACAACACATGAACCACACGATTGAGTTCGAATGCAACGGGTGTGCTAGTATGGGGACTTCCGGGGGGTAGCGGGCTGCATTCGACTAGAGTGGACATACTAGGGGAGAGGGGTGTGTGTGTGTGAGAGAGGGACGTAGCGGGGCCGCCATGGCCAATATGGTTTGGCCGGTTGATATCACATGCATGCTTACTGGAGGGCGGGACGCCGATGTGCACCGGGAGGGCGGGAGGCCGAACTGAACTGGTTGGTCGTTGAAACCGTTGACGGGTTGTCATAGCAAGGCCTGGGCCCGGCAGTGCGTAGTGGGAGGGGGCAGGCAAGGCCACGTGGAGGGGGAGAGCGCGGCGCCGCCCGAGAAGCAGCCCCGGCACGCAGGTTCAGGCCCGGGCGGCGTCTGGTTTGCAGCCTTTGCTGGCGAGCGTACCATGGCACGTTTTGTGGGCGGATTCATCACTGTTTGGTTTGCTGCCGGCTGTGCCTGTGCTTGGCAGCGGGACGTGGCTGGACACATGGCGGGCGGCGCCTGTGCGGACCAATAGTCCGGGCGGCTAGGTAGTTTCGCAACCTTCGGCCTCAAACATTGTGCAAACGTGGCGTGGGCGCGGCCCATTTTCCCCTTGTGAGGAAGAGCCACTTGTCTTGTCGAGGCACTGTAAAAGTTGGTGCTGCGTCTTGCCCGTTGGACTTGCATTTGTGACACGACACGCTCCCAAAGTTCAGGGACGCTGACCTCTCCCCAGACAGTGCGGCCCTGCGCAGCTTTGTTCCCCAAGGCACCCCCCCCCGGCGACCAGCACGAAGGGATGGGACTCTCCACTTCAGATGCCTGCGCAAGTGGTCAAAGTCACACCCCCTGGCTCTGCAGGAGGTTGGTCTGCTCGGAGCACCATGCCACAGCTGCTTATGAACTCTTGTCCCGTGTCATTGCGGTAGTGGGAGGCTTCGATTGGGGTGAGGCCACGATGCGGTCATTGCAATTCATCATACAGGAGGGAAAGTAGAAGGTGGCACCTCGGCCACTGCAGGCCTGGACACGCCGACCTGCGGCCCAGTAATGCCCCAACGGCCCAACATGCTGTGGCAACACGAACAGAGGTGAGATGCGCGGGGCAGCAGCAGTGCGGCACGTGTCGTGCGCCGCCCCTAGGCGAACCCCTCCTCGCCATGAGGGCTGCCCATGCGAACACCCGACATGACCGTCCAAAAGAAGCCAAGAACAAATCCGTGTATGACAGCCACACCGCAGCCACACTGCAGCCACACGATACACAATGCGGAACCTGGTCAATGCTAGAATGCGTCGGCGGGCCGGCGACCCGCCGCCGCCAACCGCTGTGTCAATTGCTCCGAGGTCACCCCCGCCGCCCCCACGCCGCCAGCGCCGCCGCGGCTGCCTCCTGCCCCCAGGCTGCTAACACCCGCCGCAGCGCCACCCGCAGTCGCTGCCGCGGCGGTGTGCCGCTGCTGCGACTGCTGCAGCCACGGCGCCCTGGAGCCCACAGCCCCGCCCGCGGCGCCTGCAGCCGCTGCCGCTGCCGCCGCGGCTCGGGCGGCGGCTGACCTGCTGAAGCGGCGGCGCGCCGCCTCCTCCGCCGCCCACATGACACACGAGGTGAGCAGGAAGCCCGCGACCACCTGCGGGATGGGGCAGGGCACACGTGGCACACGTGACTGAGCACTCTGGTGCCGACACGGGCAGCTTACAAGGCGGCCCAGTGACCTCCCCCCCCCGATGGGCACCCCACCAAGGGCACCGACCAGGGGTGGAGATGGCGCAAGCACTGCCGGCTCTGGTGCTCACGCCGCCCGCGCACGTACCGTACACACCCCGCCACCTCGTGACCACATCTGCATGGCTATCCCGCCCGGAGCCATCCCAGCACCACTACCCAGCACAACAGCCGCCGCCACGCATACACTACAGCGCACCTGTGCAAACAGCACGATGCCCCAGCAGCCCTGCAGCGGCCCAAAGCCGCCCAGCGCGTCTCCCTCCAGCCCGCCTGCCGGCTGCGCCCCGTGCTCGCTACTGCTGCCGTTGCCTGCTGGCGCCGCGCCGCCGCCGCCTCCCCAGCTGCGCCGCAGCCAGGCCGCCGCCGCCACCAGCCACCGCAGCAGCTGCCACAGCAGCTTGGCGAGGCGTTGGTGGCGGCGGCCCGCCGCCAGCAGGAGCGGCGGCGACGGCGGTTGCGACAAGGCGGCGCCATCGGTGGCCGCAGCATCCGTGGCGGCGGCTGCAGCCGCTGCCGCTGCGGCCGCGGCGCCAAAGGTGCTACTGCCACTGCTACTGCTACTGCTGCCGAGATACCCATCCATGCCAGCGACGGAGCTGAACCTGTCCAGGGTTGGGTTGCGGGACAGGTGTGCCGGTGCGTCAATTGATCCGGCGTTGTGCACAGCTACAGAGCTTTTCGTTTTCCACAGCACTACAACGAATCCTGCCGTTCGGCACCGGGTTGCTTAAGTTCCCACCTCTCCACACCACCACGTGATACCCCTGCCCCAGCCGCAGTCCCACGGACCCCACACGGTCCCATACACACGCAAGCCATGCACCACACGCGCGCCCGCCCTCTGCCCCCTGCCCCCTGCCTCTCGCCCCCCTGCTCACCAGCCCCGGTAGCAGCCGCTGCCCAGGGTGGCCGCGCACACGGCGGGCGTGTGTGCCGCGGCCAGCACCGCAGTGATGGCGGCGGAGGTGGCCAGGTGCGCGCGGTAGGGCAGTGGCATGGCGATGGTCTGTGTGGGCGGCAGGGGGGAGGCAGGAGGGCGCCGGGCGGAGACGGGGCGTTGGCGAGGTGGCGGCACGGCGCACACGCACATGCACACACACACACACACACACACACACACACACACACACACACACACACACACACACACACACACACACACACACACACACACACACACACACACACACACGCACGCACGTTTGCCTCTCAAACCGTCCAGGTCTACACATACACACACACACACACACACACACACACACACACACACACGGTCGGCTGCCCACCCCGCCCCCCACTTCCTTAACTAAGCATGAATGTAACCCCCCCCGCCCCCCACCTGGAACAGCTGCACCACCAGTGCCGTGTCCGACACGAAGAAGCGCCCGAACGTGGGCTGCTCCTGCCCCCCGCTCCCGCTACTGCCACTGCCGCCACTGCTACTGCCGCCACCAACACCACCAGCAGCGGCCGCTACAGCCGCAGCGCTGACGCCGCTGAGGCTGCTGCCTATGCTGCTGAGGCCGCTGCTGATGCTACTGCTGAGGCTGCTGCTACTGCTGCAGGCCGCGTACTCGCTGGCGCGACAGGCGGTGTTGGTGAGGGCGAAGGCGAGGGCGTAGGCCACCCGCAGGGCCGCCATACAGGGCGTGCGCCAGGCCACAGCCTGCTCGGGGTGTGTCTGTTGCGACATGGGGGGGAGGGGGGCAGTGCCGGCAGGTTGAGCGGGTGGGGAACATGGGGCATCACACGGCGCCTGGGCACATGCCGGCACCCCGGCTAGCGGGCGCTCCGAGTGCACGCCGTGAACACAGCCCGGCCGCCCCCTCCCCCCCGCGCACTCCCCCTTCCTCCACCCCCCGCCCCACACGCGCGTTCCCGCCCCTCACCTGCAGCAGGTAGGCCACCCCGGCATGCAGCAGCCACACCACACTGCTGCTCACCAGGCTGGGCTGGCAGGCGGACTGAAGGGGGGGGGAGGCAGAAGGGGGGGGGCAGAAGGGGAGGCAGGGCGACACGGCTCAGGGCGGTCGGTGACACCGTACCCAACAAGGAACAGACACGGCGGGATGCAGAAGGCGTGACGTGACAAAACACGTGCGCCCTACATGGGAGGTACACAGGATGCCACTGCTCCCCTGTCACTTCCAGCTTTCCAGAACCACCACCATAACGCGACTGCTCACCAGGCCGCCGCGTGTGAGCCAGCCCAACACGATCATGCCCCACACCGCCGCCAGCGCCGCCACGTCGGCACTGCGCCGGAACAGGCGGCTCTGGTGCGCCAGGTAGGCGGACTCAGCGGCCGGGTCGCGGAAGCGCAGCCCCCACAGCTCCAGGCCCCAGCCGCCTGCCGAGCTAGTCCCAGTGCCGCCCCCGCCCCCGCCGTCTAGGCCGTTGTGGTCAGCAGCAGAAGAGGAGTGAAGGGGTGTGGCTCGACGCCGCGCCGGCGCCGGTCGCGGCGGAGGCGGCAGCGCCGCCGGTGCATACTGTTCTGACGAGGGTCCTGCTGCGCCCGGATGGCTGGCGGGTGCGGGGCCGTGGCTGGGGCCTGCACCAGGGCAGGAGCCGGGGCCGCCAGACGAGCGGCCGAGGCTGGGGCTGCGGAGGTTTGCTCGGGGGCTGCCCGGTCCGGCCGCCGCACCACTCCGCGGCCGCGTGGGGCACTGCGTGCCCGCTTCACCTGCCCCGCTAGCGCTGCCGCCAGCACAAGCGCCTGCGCTGCCTGCAGCCCCCCGGGCGACGCCGGCCACCGCCGGATGTAGCAGCTGCTGCTGCCTTCCCCTCGGCTTGCCACGAGGGCTGCTGCTGCCGCTGCCGCCGACACTCCCAGAGGCTACAGCAATGCCTCCTGAACTCGCGGTCAGAGCAGCATCAGCAGCGGGAGAGTGCACACCAGCCCGAGACATTGCGACATTCCCGCTTCTGCCGGCTCCACTGCTGCTCGCCTCGCTACCCCCGCCGTGACTGTCCCCGTCCACGCCAGGCAAAATCAGCTCGGTAGCATCTACAGCACGATGACTCGGGGTCATTGTGGAGCTTCTGGGCGCCCCTTGCTGCTGAGGAAGGCCAGCGCTCAGGAAAGGCACGGGTGACCTCGCGCCATCGTGCCGCACTGACACCCGGCGACCCTGTGTAATAGCTCCAAGCGCCTTACGCTAGCTTGACGCTGTACTACTTTTGAAGTGAGACAGGAACATGCGCGCCAGTGTATCGCCGAAGTCCGCGAGGACGACGTTAATCCAGTTTCGGTAGCGTCCTGCTGGGTGTGTCTCGGTCAGACCGTTTGATTTGATCACTACATATCGGGTAAGAGATTGATAGTAATCAGCGGGCTCAATGTCGCGCTGCAGCCAGAAGACAATAGGAAGTTTGGTGCACTGGTGCTTTAGGACTCCCAAGCATATCACTGGCCAAGATAGTGCGATATAAAAACTGATGTGTACGTCCATTGAATTTTCATGGCTCCACGGTGTCGCGTGCGGCATCTGCAATGTCGGGCACGCTGAAAGGCCCAGGGGTGCGCGGTGGAGTCCCCGACGTGCAGTGCCCTCCACCCCCAGCCGCGCATCGGTAGCTATTTGCATCAGCCTGTCCATGTGCTACTTGCATGGTAGCTGCTCAGCCTTACTCTGTTGGATCAGCCGACCCACGGGCGACGGACAGCAATAATAGTGCCAGCCAGGCAGCACACCCGCTCGCCCAGCCCTGCGGACGACTCAGACCCCGCCACAGCACACATTCACACCATGGTGCTGCGGCGGCGTGCCCTGCTGCTGGTGCTGGCAGCAGTCGGCCTGACTGCCGGATTGCTGGTCGGCGCACTTGCAGCCGCCCTGCACTGCCGCCGGCATGGCGACAGCTCCTGCCACAGGGCTGGCCACGGCGCCAGCGCGTGGGGCTGGGTCAGCAGCGGCTGGGCCGCTGATGGTAACCGCAACATCATCAGTGGCGCTGATGGTATTTCTCACGGCGCGCGGCGAAAGGAGGGCACAGTAGCGGAGGAGCCCGCTGGAGCTCGCCGTGGCCGGGGCCGCTCTGGCATGCAGCCGACACTGCGGGAGGAGAGGGGGATGGGCAGGGAGTGGGCGTGGCATTGGAGGGAGCAGCTACGCACGTGGCGGCGCCGCGGGCTGTTGCAGTATGAGTTCTTCCCGGCAGGTGAGGGGACTGTGGGGGGCGGGCGGGCGGCCTTACGGGCGGCGTCGTCCTTCCCCGCCTCCACCCTGCAACCCTGCAACTACTGCGGACTGCGCGCATCCGCCCACCCATCCGCCCCCTAGGCTTGGCCAGTGATCGTGTCTGCACTTGCATGAGTGTCGACCCTTTCCCCTCGTGCTCTCCTACTTCACACGCCCAGGCTTCCCGGTGCTGCTCAACCCCGCGCTGGATGTCATCGACGGCGTGGGGCGCCCGGGGCTGGTGCAGGTGCGCGCTGGGGAATGCAGTCCCGTGCGTGTGCATGCATGTACAAGCGCCGTGGGTAGTCAGGGGCAGATTTGACGGTGCATGAGACTGAGGAGCGGCCCGCCGGACCTGCCCCACACCTCGTCGCACTGGCCACACATCCGAGTCGTACGTGCCCCTACCCCTTGACAACTGATGTCTGACAAATCCTGTGGCCCCGGCCTCAGCCGCCAAGCGCCGACCGAGACGCCGCCGCCGCCACCGCCAGCCTGTGTCTGCAGGTGGGGCCGGATGCCGCCGGCACCCTGGCACAGTGCGGTGAGTCAGTCAGTGAATAGGGTAGTGCGGGCATGCTGCAGCCGCAAGAATGGTGCGTCTGAAATATCTCGTGTTGCTGCCGGTATCATCATATTTTGTGTGCCGGTGACAACTTGCATTGCTGTCGTCCTGTCCATTGACGCGCAGCCAACCTGCCAGGTGGACCCCGCCCCACTGGTGGCCGGAGGCTGAGGAGTTTGGGCTGAGTTGCGGAGGCCGGATTGACGCCGTTCGTGGCATGGCATGATGGGAACAAGACTCCAGTTGACTTTCAGGAGCACATGACTCCAGAGTAGTGGACTGCATGTGTCCGACCATCTTGTCTACTGCATGGCCAGCTGTGGCTGCCAAGCCTGTTAACACAACACAGCGCCGGTGCTGTACGCATGGCCATCCTCCATCGTCACCTCAGGCTCACGCCCGGCTAGACCACATCAAAAACGCACGCACTCCTGCTGCAATGTGCAGCTGATGCAAAATGGCCCAACACACATGTGAAGGGGTAATATGTATGATAGCATCGGTTACCACCGACTGAGACGGCGGGCAACACAGCGGTTGTAATATTATACAGGCTACACTCAGGTCCCAAATACACGCGCACCCAAGGCCCACGCTCCTGCCTCCCAACTCATTTATTCGTTCTGCACTCCGCGCCGCCACAGACGGCCGCGGCCACAGTCACGGGCACAGTCACAGCTGCCGCGCCCCGACCTCCCTCAGCAGCCTTCCATAGCCTTCAGCCCCAGCCACCACCACGACACTCAACGCATCGGCCCTCCCCCCTCTACGACGAGGCGGCGGGCGCGGCGGCCCCGGGCTTGGTCATGTTCTTGGTGCGGCCGTCCGGGATGGCGAACAGCACCATGGGCTTGCCGGCGCCCTTGACGCCGTGCGGCTCGTCCACAATGTAGTAGCCCTTGCGCTCCAGCTGGATCACGTCGCCCTTCTGCAGGCTGCGCATGTTGGGGTCGCCCAGCGCCGCCTTCTCAAACTTGGTCACGGGGTTGACCAGGTCCATGAAGTTGTCGTCCTCCTCCACCTTCTTCTTGGTGATCAGGTAGTCAAAGTCCAGCAGCGACAGCTCCACCGTCTCGCACTCGGGCACCGCCGCCAGCCACGTCAGCTTGAGCTTGGTCTTCTTCACGTCGCCCGCCAGGTTCAGCTTGCCGGCCAGCGCGGTGACGGCGCCGGTGGCGGCGTCGCGGGTGACGGCGGTGATGACGGCGTTGCCCCACGACATGAGCGTCACCTCCTCGCCCTCGCTGATGGCGGCGGCGTCAGCCTGCTCCAGCCACAGCGTGCGGCCGCGCGTGACGGCCTTCTTGCCGGCGGGCGGGTACTTGAGGTGGCGCGGCACCGTGACCACCTCGGGCGGCGAGGGGCCGTCCTCCAGCGTCAGCAGCACCTTGCCCTCCACGTCCACGGCCGTGTGGCGAGGGCACACCGGGTCAATCAGCTTCTTGTTGATGGTCCAGATCTTGTCCCACTCCTGCGGTGGCGGCGGGTGTGTGCGCAGGGGGCGCAGGAAGCGGGTTCAGTGATTTGAAACACGTGGGATTCTATTAGGCCACGCCCAGACCTGCAAAGGGCACTAGGCATAGAGTCTCTGGACGCCGCTTCCCTCCCCCTGCCCCGTGTCCCCATCCTCCCTCTCCTGAACTTTACCCCAAAGCCCCGTGCTGCACTCTCCCCCCCCCCAGCCCCATGCTGACCTGGAACGTGATGTTCTTGGATGCGCCCTGGCTGAGGATGAACTCCTTGAGCGCCTCAATGCGCAGGCCGCGGCGCAGGATGCCCTGCACCGTGGGCATGCGCGGGTCCGCCCAGCCGTCCACCCGGCCCGTGTCCACAAACCAGGTCAGCTTGCGCTTCGACAGCACGGTGTTGACGAAGTTGAGCCTGCGAGTGTGGGGAGGCGGGAGGTGGTGAGGCGGGTTGAGGGGGAGGCGGCAACCTCAGGCGTGGGGCGGAGGCGCTGTTGTGGTGCGTGTAGTGCCCATGCGTACAGTGTTGTGCAGGTGCAGATTGAGACAGATGCGCTGTGTGGCTCAGAATGAGTAGGAGGTGATTGGTCTCATCAGTTCAAATGATCAGACAGGTGTTTCCTCATAGCCAACAAGAGACATGCCGTTCCGTGGATGCTACTACGTGTCGCGTGCCGGAGCAGTCACGCCACTGCCCAGTCCCATTAACGCAACCCGACAGTTGTTTAGGTCGTGCTTGGCTCAGAATGAGTAGGAGGTGATTGGTCTCATCAGTTCAAATGATCAGACAGGTGTTTCCTCACAGCCAACAATAGACCACCAAGCTGGCCTGCCCTCACTCGCATTCCCTGCTCCACCCCACCCCACCCACACACACAAAACACGCACGCAGTGGCAGTCCCTCTCCTCTCTCACCTGCTGTAGTCCCAGATGTGCACGTGCGGCAGGCCGCCCGGCCACACCTTCTGGTAGGCCGACAGGATCCAGTAGTACTGCTCCTCGCGGTCGCGGTACTCCGAGGTGCGCAGCGCGTGCGTCACGCCCTCCACCGCGTCCACAAAGGGGCAGGCGCAGTCGTAGGTGGGGTACAGCTGCGCGGGGGTGGGGAGCGAGGGCGGAGAGGGGCGCGTGTGGGAACGGGGCGGGGAGGTCCGTCACACGAGGGTGTGGTCGCCGGTGGCAGGCAGAGCGACAACAGCAGCGAGTGTGCTGCACGGCCCCAACAGCTGGTGTGGCATGGCGTGGCTGGAGGCAACGGCTGGCTGGAGGTGCGTGTGCGTATGTGTGTGTGTGCGTGCATGTGCCGGTGGTACTGGGGATGGGGAGCCATATGATTAGTCATCAGGGTCAGGGGCCGATTGGCCATACCCGAGCGCACCCAGTAGGTTCTCAGTTTCTTTTCCTGTACAGGACGAGAGGCTACCTCAACGAACGGCCCCTACTGGAGGCGACCGCCTAAACAGCCTCTGCTTTTAGTCAGGAGTTGAGCGCATGTGCGCGTGCGTGTGCTCGAGTGCCTGTGCTGCTGCGCTATGATGCCTTGTGCCGAGGGCTGTGCAGTGTGTCGCTGAGCCCGGGCCCCCCAGGACTACTCCTCTGCCCTGTCCCGCACACGCACATGAAGCCCCCTCAAGGCCTCAACCCGGCCGGCGCCTCTGTACCCCCAGTCCATGTGGTATGTGGTGGTGCCTCACCTTGTACTTGGTGCCGGTGCGCCAGTGGTGCGTCAGGTTGCAACGGAAGGCCACCGGGTCGCGCATGGTGCCGTTCACCGACTGCAGGGGGGAGGTGGGCAGACGGGGCCGAGAGGCGAGAGGGGGGCCGGTGGGGGGTTGCAGGGATGTTTGGAAAAGCGGTACAGGAGGCACTGAAGACTGCGGACGAAGTCGTTACCACCGTGGGGGGAGGTCAGGACGGTGGCTGGCAGTGCATGCGGCGCCAGTGACACGGGCGGCGTATGCGAGCTGGCTGTGGGAGCCGCCTCACGAGCTAATGCGCAAGGCCTGGCTGTTGAGAACTGTCTGTGCGTGCATGTGCGTGTGCGTGCATGTTTAAAAGAATGTCGTACTGCAATTGAGCGTCCGCCCCTGAGGCCCCCCACTGGGAGCAGGCCCGTCGCGCCGCTCACCCAATGCACATACGTCAGCTGTTCCTGCCGAAGACACCGCCACTTCCTAGCCAAACGGCTCCGGGGCGGGTTCAGTGACAGGGTGTGCATGTGTGCGTGCTGCTGCTGCTGCTGCGCTGCCTTCTGTCCTGTACTAATGTCTTCCGCGGCTGGTCACACGCACCCTAGGACCCAACCGCCATGCTTGCCGCTGCTGCAGGCACCCCCTCCGCCCCGCCCCCAGCCCCCCACTCCTACCTTCATGTCGATCTTGAAGCGCATGGCATTGGCCAGCCCCACCTCGCTGCCCGCCTTCATCTCCTCCCACAGCCGCAGGTTCTCCTCCACGCTGCGGCCGCGGCAGGCGCTCTCCTCGCCGCGGCCGCGCTGCTCGCGCATGGCCTCCACGGGCGTGTCGTCGGCGTACATGAGGCCGGCGCGGATCATGCGCTCGCCCAGATCCAGCAGCTGCGGGAAGTAGTCCGACGTGTACGTCAGCTTCTCGTAGCGCAGGCCCAGGTCCGCAATGTCCTTCATGATGTTCTCCACGAACTCGTCCTTCTCCTTGGAGGGGTTGGTGTCGTCGAAGCGCACCAGCAGCTTGCCCTTGTACATGTCCGCAAAGTACTGGTTCAGCAGCGCCGCCTTGGCGTGGCCGATGTGCAGGTAGCCCGACGGCTCGGGCGGGAAGCGAGTCACCACCTTGCCCTCCTCCGCGCCCGGCAGGCCAATGTCAAACGAGCCGCCCGCGTCGCCGCCCTCCGCGCCGCCAGCCGCGGCGCCGGCGGCGCCGCCAGCCGCGCCGCCCTTCTTGTTGTCGCCGGCGGCGCCCGCGCCCGCGCCCTTCTTGTCGGCGCCGCCTGCAGCTGGCGCTCCCGGCTTCTTGCCGGCCAGCGCCGCCAGCTCCTCGGTGGCGGCACGGACCTGGGGCACCTCCGAGCAGAAGGCGAACCAGCGGGCCAGGTGCGGCACCTTGCCGCTGCCGCGCACCTTGTTCCACAGCGGCGAGGCCTGCAGCGCGCCCCACACCGCCAGGTCGGCCAGGGTGAGGCTGTAGCCCACCAGGAAGGTGCGCAGCTGCAGGAAGTCGTTCAGCGCGGCGGCCTGGGCCTCCAGCGCGGCGGGCGTGATGGCGCCGGCCTGGTCCAGCCACTGGTCCACCTGGGAACAGGCGTAGGCGAGGGGGAGGGGCGGGGGGTCAGGTCAGGTGTTGCATGCGCGTGGAAACGGCAGCAGGCTTGTCAATCGACCAACAAGGGAGGGGGCCTGACTCCCCGCAGCTGGGCCGCACGTGGGCACGGCAGCCCCCCCCCCATTGAAGCAGCGCGCCTCACCTGACAGGCCGCAACCGCGTCCGAGCCGCCGTACAGCTCATCACGCTGGGCGCTGGCGCGAGCGATGTACTTGAGGATCATGGTGCCGGTGAAGGTCTCCCTGCACGCAGGCGCCACGAGTTCCGGTTAAAGCGTGACGTGCCCAAGCGACAGCTGCACCAGCACGACTCATACAGAGCAATTGGAGTGCCCATGGAGCGAGAAGAAGCGGGAAAAGGAACAAGTTTGGCGGCTGAGATCCATGATTCGCGGCTGCGCCGCCAAGCGCGTCCACTCCCGGATCTGCTTTGCCATTAGCTCACCCGGATACAGACAGCGTGGGAACAGTCTCCTTCGTCGCCTTTGGGTCATGAGTGGCCGCCACCGGCACATTCGCCAACCGGGCCAGCGCCACCGCCGCGTAGGGCGGGTTGCGGTCCCAGAAGGTCAGCGTGGCCGACATCTTGTTGCCGGGTTGACTGCTGAAAGCAGCCAAGTGCCCAAGAACGCAGGCCCGACGAGGAGTTGCGTGTTCTACCCGTCTGGCGAGGCAGTGAAGCAGACTAGGAATGAATTTGGTGAAATACCGGGCCTGCATGCAGCCCACTATGCTTTACAACAAGGGCAACTTCTATTTTAAGGCCACCTTCAAAGGGCGGGATTGGGCACCCCATCAAAATTGCAAATCGTCGAAATGCACTCAGCCTGAATATCAGAGGCTGCTTACATTGTTACTTTAAGGCCAGCTGTAAATTAAAAGGCCGCATTCGCTGCGCCAAATGAAACTCGCGTTCTTATCAGGGTTAATGAATTGAGTTATATGTGATACCACTACAAATGTACTGTGGTCAAGTTTAAATATATCATGACAAGGACAGAAGAGGTGGCGTAAATAGTCGGGGCCGCGACCCACAGCGCGACTTCCCAACCGAGGGCCGGCAAGCTGGGCGAGCGAATGGAGAAGGAGGAAGATGCAGAGGCGGAGACTCAGGTACGCCCACAAGCGCTCGCGGGTGAAGCGGAAGGGGCGCGGGCGTTGACGCTCGGCCTAACAGAACTGGGCACTCAAGCTGGGCGGCTATACCTGCTGTGTAGACCCACAATAATGCTTGAAATCTAATCTCAAAGGAGCAGCGGCGTTGCGCGCGAGCATAACTGGGACGACTCCACACATGCGTCTGCCATGCCACACGTCCGTCGGAGAATCAGTCACGAGACGCGGGGTACCAAGGTCATTAGGACAGGAGTGGGTAGTCCCGAGAAAGGGTGGGGGCAGTGGCTGCCGGGCTTACTGTGCACGCCACGTCCAGCACACGCCTCAGGCCTGGCCTCTCACTGTGCCGGCCCAACCTTTGAAGCGTCCTTCGCCCCTGCGTGCACACGCCCCGCCCGCCGCCCCGCAGGAGCTGCTCCTCAGCCTGCTGGATGTGCGCAGCCCCTCCGCTGCAGCGGCGGCTGTGGCAGCGGCAGCCGCCGCCGCTGCAGCCGCCATGTCTCCCGTACACTCGCGCTCCCCACTGGCCTCGCCGCTGGCCTCCGGCGGCGGCGGCCTGCCCGACTTGGCCGAAGCAGCCAGCCCCAGCCGCCCTGCCACCAGCGGCGCCGGCAGTAGCAGTGGCGGAGCTGGCTATGTGGCAGTAGCAGACGGCCTCGACCTAGCGCAGGGTGATGTGCAAGGCAGGCGGCCATCGGGCTCCGAGGCCTCCACCCGGAGTCAGTGGCTGGGCGGTGACCGCGGGGGCGCAGGCGGGGGCGGCGGCGAGGGCACTGGGGAAAGGCCAACTCCACGGCTATCGGGTGGAGTGGCTTTGGAGGGCGGCTCGCGGCGGCCCTCTGACGCCAGTGCAGCGGGTGCAGCTGGGACTGCGTGGGGCGCAGCCGGAGCGGGGCCGGTGCCGCCGGTGCCGCCACCCGCAACGGCTGCGGCGACGGGGGCAGGCCGCGCGTCCGCTAGCGGCACCAGCACCAGCGGCAGCGGCAGTGGCAGCCGGCAGGCTTCAGGGCGCAAGGTGTCTGCAAGCGGCACGCCCGCCGCCGGTGCGGGCCGGCAGGCGCAGCCAGGCCTCCACAGCCCCGGCCAGGGGCCACTGGATGGCGGGGAGGCGGCGGAGGCGGCGGCGCGGCCCAGCCCCGCGCCGCATGTCGGGACCGGCAGCAGTCACCGCCCGCCGCTGCCGCCCGGTCACCACCACACAGCGGGTGCGCCCGCCGCCTCGCCGGCTGCTGGCCCCACTGCTGCGGCCGCGGGGCGGGGGACGTCACAGCGGCGTGTCATCAGTGGCGCCAGCAGCCATGGGGACGGCGGCGCAGGGGGTGCTGGAGGCGCAGGGGCAGGGGACGAGCAGCAGCGGGAGCGGCGGGCCTCAGGCGGAGCCGCGGGGCCCACCTCCAGCGCTGAGGCCGGTCCAGCTGCAGTGGGGTCGGAGCCAAAGCCGCGGCAGCCATCGGGCTCCGGACACGCCCCCGGCCCCAGCAGTGGCCGCACGTCGGGTGCAGGGGGGCCGGGGCCGGGGCTGCCGGGTGTGGGGGAGGTCCGACCCCTGAGCGCCAGCAGCGGGCGACACCTGCCGCCGGTCTCAGCACCGCAGGCCGCCACAGCCGCCTCGCCGCCGGGGCCAGCGAGCGGTCCGGCGCTGGGGCACACACACGCGCAGGGGCCGTCCCCACCGGCCGCGCTGCCGTCTGGCGGCGGCGGCGGCGGCGGCGGCGGCAGGGCCGTGCGCTTCTCGTATACTGGCGACGACAGCGACACCGCACCAGGCGCTGCAGCAGCAGCAGCAGCAGCAGCGGGTGGGCTGCCGCCCGTGCGCCGCCCCAGTGACGGCGCGCCGCCGCCACACGGCGCCTTGCACCTGCCGCCACACCTGGGGTCACCCAGCGGGGCCGGGGCAGGGGCAGGCGAGCCCGGCAGCGGCCCTGTGGGCGGCCTGTCACCGCAGCCGCGTGGGGCCGGCAGCCGCAACACCTCCAGCAACGGCGCAGCGCACATTCCTTCCGGCCCCAGTACTGCCACTGCTGCTAGCGCGGCTGCTGCTGCCGGCAGCCCCGTGGCGGACGACGTGCTACTGCCGACCCGCCGCTCCGGGCCCAGCCGCGCCGCCAGTCACGACCTCCGCCAGGCCAGCAGCTGGTCTGACCTGGCGCCGCCGCCGCCACTGCCGCCGCCGCCGCACAGCCACCCGCACCCCCTGAACAGGCGACCCACGGGCGACGGAGGGGCCGGCGGGGCAGGCGGGCGCACCTCGGGCAGCGGGACGCAGGCGGGCGGCGCGACGCCGGTGCTGCTGTCGCCGGAGAGCGGAGGGCAGGCGGGCGGCGGCGGAGCCAAAGCCATGCTCGCAGGTAGCGGTGGCGGCGGCGCCGGCGGCGGTGCAGGTGCCATCAATAGTGCCAATGCTGGGCCGCACGCGATACGGCGAGCGGTGGAGCTGTCCCCGCTTGTTGCGGCGGCGGCGGTGGCGGCGGCGGCGGCGAGCGGCTTGCCTGGCGGGGGCCCTGGCGCGGAGGTGGCGCTGCGTGAGGCGCTGGCGAGGCAGGCGGTTGAGAACGCAGCGGTGCTGACGGCGGCTGCTGACGGCGACGGCGACGGTCTCTTGCGGCCCTGGTCCGCGAGCAGCAGCCACAGCGCCCTGGGTCGCGGCGGCGGCGGCGGGGCAGGTGGCGGCGGCGGCGGGCTGGGTGGTGTGCTGGAGACTGACTACGGGTACGCGCGCGTTGTGGCCCAGCACACAGGTCTGGTGGTGGGTGGAGGCGGCGCGTCACCCCTCACGAGCGGCGCAGGCGGCTTGCGTTCGCTGCAGTCGGGGCTGGGCAGCTCGGGCCGGCGGACGGCGCTGGCGCCGCTGCCGCTGCTGCCGTCTCTGACCACGGCGTCGTCACACGGCGTCCCGGACCTGCCGCTGCCGCTGCCGCTGCCGGGGGGGCTGCTGTCGCCGTCAGCAGGTGGGACCGAGGGCCCGGGCAGCGGCGGCCCTGCTGCTGGTGGCATGTCGCAGCAGCAGCGCAATGGCGCTGGCGGCAGCATCAGCCCGCTACCGTCGTGGCAGCCGCTGGGCTCCACTCCGGGGCCGGGCGCCCGCAGCTTCAAATCGGCTCTGAAGGGCAACGCCGGCAGCAGCGCCGGCGCCCCGCCGTCAGAGCAGTCCGGCACGCCCATGGATGCCGCTGACTCCGGTGGCGGCGGTGGTGGAGGTCTGTCGCTGCCGGGCCTGCCACGGGGAGGGACCGGGCGGGCGCTGTCGCAGCGGCGAGGCAGTGGCTTCAGCGCCGCCGCCACTGCCGCCGCGGCACCAGGTAGTGGTGCTGACAGCGGCGTGGACTCGCCGTCGGTGCTGGCGCGCGTGTTGGCGGCTGGTGGCGTAGGGGCGGGGGCGGGGGCGGGCGGCGGCAGCGGCGGCCCCGGCAGTGCATCGCTGCTGGGGCATGTCGGGGCCGGGGCCGGGGGTGTGGATGTGGACCTGGACGGCATGCCGCCGCTGGACCTGAGCAACGCGGAGAGCGTGGACGTGCGGATACACTGGTGCGTCTGCGTCTGTGTCTGCGGCTGTGGCTGCGTGTATGTGCATCATGTGTTAAATAAGGAAACGAAAGCCAGCCCAACGACGGCGCCGGAGTTACTTACCGATGCGCACCGACATCCCCAGGCTCGGGTGTCGCGCTCTGGGTGATGGTGGTGCGGCCCGCATGGCCGTGTCCGGCTACCATCCGTTCCAGCGCCGCTGTGTTGTACCGACATGTGCTGTCAACTCCCACTCACTGCCCTGCTCCTCCGTCTCTGCTCCTCCGCTCCCTGCACAGCCTCACGTTCAACATGGGCGGTGTGACGCCGCCGGCCGCCGCGCTGCCTGAGACGCTGTTCAGCGGCTCCTGCCTGGGGCCCGGAGACGTGCCGCTGGCGGGGGCGGCGGGCGGCGGCGGCGGCGGCGGCGGTGTGGGCGAGCTGCTGGGCGGCGGCGGCGGGGAGGACGGCGGCGGCGGCGGCGCGGCGGGGGGCGACGCAGCGGACCTGTACGTCTTCTCATCGCAGGTGTGTGTAAAACAAACAACAAAACGACGCCCGCCCAAGCGGCGCCGGAGTTACATGTGTGTGCATGCGGGCGTATGTGCGTGCGTGTGTGTGTGTGTGTGTGTGTGTGTGTGTGTTTGTGTGTGTTAAAGAGCACAAGGAAAACGTTGCGCAAAGACAGTGTATGCGATGCGATTTGTGTGTGTGTGTGTGTGTGTGTGTGTTAAAAAACGAAACGAAAGCCCGCCCAATGACGTGTGTGTGTGTGTGTGTGTGTGTTTCGTACCGCGCATCTGCACCTCTCATCGCCGCCCGCACCCCCAAACTGAGCCACGCCGCGCCTGTCCATCCCTGCGCTGCCATCGTCCCACTACACGCCTGAAGCCTCCTGTCACCCCTCATATCCCGCCCCTCCTCCCCTCCCCCCTTCTTCTTCCCCCCCTCCCCCGGCCTGCAGGAGAGCGGCCCGCTGTCGGAGTGGGAGGCGGCTGTGTCCGCGCACCTGGGCCGCCGCTATGTGCGGGTGGCGGCGGAGAGCCTCATGGCCATTCACATACTGCTGTTCGCCACCCGGCCCCTGGCGCCGCACATCAAGGAGGTGAGACAGGCGGCAGGCCGGGTGCGCGGGTGTGCGAGATGTGCGGGCGTGGGCGTGGGCATGTGTGGGCGTGGGCAGGGGCATGGAGTTGGAGGGGTGCTCACAGCCACATGAATGGAGCGACCGGCGCAAGGACTGCCGGTGTGCAGAGGTGCTTGCGCAGCAGCCCATGAACGTTCCTGGTGCGTGTTGCTTGTGGCTGCAGTCTCGCTTTGCCCTGTTCGCTCACGCCCACACCGCCTTTTGTGACCCCCCACCCACCCGCCCTCTTCTCCCCCCCTTGTGTCGCGCTCTCCCCACCCGCCTCCCCCCCGCAGGTCCGCACCAGCAGTGTGGCCACGGGTGTGGGCAACGTGTTGGGCAACAAGGGCGGAGTGGCGGTCACATTCAGCCTGGCGGGGGCGCAGGTGGGGCGGGGGGGGGGAGGGGAGGCGGCAGGGGGTTAACGTTGAACCAATCCCGTAAGGAAACAGTCGCGCGGCAAGGAGAACTGCAGCTGCAAAAGCGCGTCGTTGTACATCACCGTATGTAGTCGGGCGGGCTTGGGCAGTGTAGCGGCAGGTGGAAGGAGCAGTCCAGAGCAGCTCCGAAGTCATGTCAACAGTGCGAGCCGCGCGCGGACCCCGTCGCCCAACTAGTTGCAAGGTTATACTAGCATACTCACCTGGATGTGAACGAGGAAGCGCCAGGTAGAAGCGTCCAGCAGCCGGGCGCGACGGACATGTGGGGGATGGCAAGGCGGCGAGTATGAGTAGAAGTCGTGGAAGTAGCGTAGCAGGGCAGTACAAGGCTATGGGATCCCGCGCGCGGCTTGACAAAGGAAGAAAGAGGGAGAAAGGAGGGAGGGCGGCAGTGTTAAGTGGCAAGAGTGCATGGGCTCGGCGTGAGATGGGGCGGCCGCGGCATGGGCGGGGAGACGAAGCGGCGGGATGGGTGGGTGGGTGCGAACAGGGCGCGGGCCGCCGAACGGCTCCCTCGCTACCCTGCCGGCGAGGACGCGCACACGCATGAGTGCGCGCCCACTGGGGCATGGATGCGTGAATGCGATGGGGGCGATGCGAAGGCGGGTTGGCCATGTTCAGAACCGGGCATCGCCGTGGCGGAACCCCGTCATCAGCACAGGCCGTGCGCCGATGGGACCAACACACACGCACACGCACGGACCCACGAGCACGCAAACGCACGCACACGCACGCGCACACATACATACACGCACACACGCACAAAGACACACACATGCACATACAGCGTGCACGCAGGCGGCAGGGGGGGAGGGCAGTGGCTGAGCGGCGTCCTGAGGGGGGGGGCGTGCACTCGTGAACTTGAACGAGCTGTGCTCCCGTGTGGGGTGTGCCATGTGGCGGGGCGTGCCACACCAACACGACCCGCCTCCAGGCCACCCACTGGTCCATGACTGCTACTGGCGCGCTCGTCTCACACTACGTGACTGGGCGGGCTATCTGTTTATGATTATCACACTTATTTTTGGACTCGGACTCGGGCATGTAAACCCCCTCTCCCCCTCTCACCCCCTTCCTGGCCCCCTCCCTCCCTGCCCCCAGGTGCTGCTGGTGGGCGCGCACTTCGCCGCCCACGACGCCTACGTGGAGCGCCGCAACGCCGACTTCCACCGCATATGCGCCGGACTCTTCGCAGCGCCGCCCGCAGCAGCACCAGCACCCGCCGCGGCCGGGCCGCCAGCCAGCACCTCACACAACAGCCACGGCAGCGGCCCCGGCTCCGCAGCCACCGCCCGCCCCTCGGGCGAGTTCGCGCGCTCCTCCGCGGGGACAGGCCCCGGGTCCGGCCCCCATTCTTCGCACGTGTACGGCGGCGGCGGCGGCGGTGGGGCGCATGCGGGTGGCTACGCCTCCACCCCTGAGAGCCGCTCACCCACCGCTGGCCGCCCGCCCAGAGGAGGCGCCGGAGGCGGCGGCGGCGGCGGCGGCTTCACGGCTGGCGGCCCCACACTCTCTCGCTTCAGCCGCGGCTTTGGCCTGGCCTCGCGCGACAACGGGTCAGGGGCAGGGGCGGGGGCGGGGGGGCCGCCGTCAGCTGCGCCGACGGAGCCGGGTGTGGAGGAGGTCGGGTCGGGCGGCGGCGGCGGCGGCGGCGCTCCGCTTGCTCGCGGTCTGAGCCGCCAGCTCAGCTCCGAGTCCACCAGCTCCGTCATGTCAGCGGCGTCGGTGAGGGATTGGGGGAAGGGGAGGGAAAGGAGGGGGGAGGGGGGAGACGAGGCAAAGGGGGAGCGGTGGTGTGTTCTTGCGTTTTGTGGTGGGTGGGTTGGGGGGAGGTGTGGCTATGCACCAGACCCCGGAACGCTGAGCTCGCTGTCTGCATGCTGTTCGGGTCACACGTGCCTCGGCCACATTGAGCCTGAGGAGGTGGTGCCGGGCGCCACCGCAACAGCCGGGACCGGGCTGTGGCGAAAGCTGTGGCTGCGGCTGTGGCTATGGCTGTGGCTGACGCCCCCTCCTGCTTCTTCCCCCGCCGCACTGCCTCGTCCCCCGCCCCTCCCCGCAGCACTACCACGGTGGCGGTGGCGGCGCCGGGTTCGGCGGCGGCGTGGCCAGCCGCGCCCCCTCCATGTCTGGCGGCACCCGCTCCCGCGCCGCCTCCTTCTTCAGCGGCATGTCCTTCGCCACCGCCGCCCGCACCTCCACAGCCCTGCTGGCGCACTTTGACGTGGTGCTGTGGATGGGCGACCTCAACTACCGCATTGCAGGCAACCCAGAGGTGAGGGCGGCGGGGAAGGGGTAGGTGCTTGAGCCCAAGGCACAGGCAGGCAGGGGTGCGGGTGCGCGTGGGAGAGGTGTGGCCTGGGGCGGACAGCAGTGCGGCACGGCGGCAGTGCGGCAGTGGGGTCGCAACACGCGCAGCCGCGCAGCCTCCCAGTCACTCCCACTGCTGCGCTGCCAGGCGCCGCCAGCCGCCCCGCCCACACACACATGCATCCACACACATTTGTCCGCTGTGAACCCAGCACCACTGCCCGCCAACCCACGTTCACGCCCTTGTGTTTCCCTCCGCCTGCCCATCCCCTCCACCTCCCCGTTGCCCCCGCCCTACGCACCTGCCCCCCCCCCTACACTTCTCTGTACCATCTGTGCAAACCCCCTCCCCCCCCAGGTTGTCAAGTTCGCCATTGACAACAACATGGTGGAGGTGCTGGCTGCCAACGACCAGCTGAGGAACCAGCAGAAGAAGGGCAAGGTGCTGCAGGTGCGTGCGTGCAGGTGGCGGCAGCGGAGGCGGGGCGTGCCAGGAGCGGCAGCGGGGCGAGTGCGAGCTCACAGTTGCGCGCAGTTACGGCTGACATGTCCGGCACCCTGCCAGGAATGACTTGTACGCGGCTCCAACCATCCACCACGCTCCTTGTTTTTTCGTACCTCGCCTCACCTCGCCCTCCTTGCCCTCCTCACCCGCACACCTGACCGCTCACCTGCCGGCTCCCCCGCCCCCGCGCCCTCACACACGTGCAGGGCTTCCACGAGATGCCCATCGCCTTCGCGCCCACCTTCAAGTTCACGCCCGGCACCGACCGCTACGACCTGAAGCGCACGCCCGCCTGGACCGACCGCGTGTTGTACGCGGTGCACGCCGACCCGCTGTTCGCCGACCTCAAGCCCCTCTACTACATGGCGGTGCCGGAGCTGCGCACCAGCGACCACAAGCCCGTCATCGCCGGCTTCGAGCTGTCCGTCAGCCCGCAGCACGCCAACGCGGGACGCCACTCCAAGCGCGCGGGCTGCTCCATCATGTAATGCCGCGTGGTGGTGGTGATGCGGAGGGGGCGGGAGGGGGCGGGAAAAGTGACGGAGTGGAGTGGAGGAGTGGAACGGGAGTGCGGGAGGCTTGGCGGGAGGAGCAGGGCTGGGTGGTGGCGTACTGGGACTGAGGCAGGTTGGCTGGGGAGTGATGGTAATTTTGTGAGCTGACCTCAACTGTGGCCGGGACGTATAGTTCATAACGCCATATTTGCTACCTAACCCGGGAAGGGCATTAAAGACCTTTTTGGCCAATCGGGGGTGATGGGACGTGACTGTATGCAGCGCGGCAGGTTGTGACGTGACCGTGTACTGCTTGATGTGACATCTGTGATCACTGACCACCCATGTTGAGAAGTGGCGAGGTGGCCTTGGACGAGTGGACGACTGCATGTGAGGGGCGGGGCCGGGGAGCATGCCCCGTGTATAATGCTCTGGATGCTGTGCGGGATGGCTGGGCCGACATAATACGCGCCATTGGCAAATCAGACGAGTGATTACCAACAAGGGGTGTCAGCTTTGTACAGCTGGAAAATGGGCTGAGCCCCCGTACGCTTGGGAGCTAATAGGCGTGTAACGCCCCACAGTCAGAGCCTCCATGCCGCTACGACGCGCAGGCGCATCGGCTAGGGACACTCGGGTTGGGGCCGTGCGGGACTTTCCGCGCCACATGCGTGCCTTGTCACGTTCCCAAACACCCCAAGCATTTCTTTCGCCTCCTGCCATACTCAACACCTCCCCGGCGCCCCACGCTCAAAGGGCTAGGCGCGGGGCGGGGGCGACCTCGGGGCTTCTCGGCATTCTGGCGCGTCGGCAGGCATGGCAGCGCAAGTCGCTCAAAGACTTTCGATATACTTCCCCGCTTTGCTTGCCGCCAACATAGTTTGCCTTATAGACTGCATATCGGCGGGCATCGGATGCTTTCCTCGCGACCTCGCGAAAGTCAATTTCCATGGACGCGCGAAGGCACTTCTCGCTCCGCCCGAATTTTCCCTGCCACCTATTTACATGCAATAGGCATTAACATATACTAATACGTAGCAGCCGCGGTTTGCGCCAGTATGCTATGTTTTGCCGACGCACCCCCCCCCCCCTATTGTTCGTACCCCCCCCCTGCCTACAATGTGTTCGCATAGCCTTGCTCTTCAGCGTCAGGGGCATCCAGCAGCAAGTGACTGACCAGTCTTGGCATCGTTGCCCCGAGGAAGCGGCAGGCGGCGGCCAGGGCAGCGGCGAGCAGCAGTCACGCAGACGCACGCAGCAGGGCGCGTAGGCGCCCGCGCAACGACCAACGCGCCGACAGCACGACAGCAGAGAATCGCGCCCAAGAGCTGCATCAGTCGCCGGTGCTTTGCATTGCTGCAGCTTCTCATCAGTCGGCGGCGCGCCAGCTGCCTTGAGCAGCGCAACCTTGCTCTCCAATGCCTTGGCGATTTTCTGCGCCTGCTGTGTGAATGCCGCGCGCAGCTTCTTGGCACACTTCAGCTCCTGTGCAGTTCGGAGTTGCACTCTCAGCAGTGTACGACCCGCTGGCACGCCTCACCCTTACTTTGCACACCCGCCTTCCAATAGGATCCGTCCATCCCAACCCCAGTCATTCCCCACCAACGTCCCATTCTCCCAATCCATCCTGTTGACCCGCTTGCTGCTGTCACACTATCTGCTGTTGTGTACGCCCTCCATGTGCCATTCCTGCCGCCTCATGTTCCCGTTGCCTGCCTGCATGCGTGCGTGGCGCTTGATGTTGTCTTTACGACGTCAACACCAAACGTACCTCAGGGATGCTGATCTTCAGCGACGCCAAAGCCCACAGGACCGCATGGAAGAAGCAATCTCCATCAGCCTCGACGTTGGCCAGTGCAATGCCCGTCCACTTCATCATGCGCTCAACCGCTTCCTCGTCGGAGACCCCACCGAGAACCGCCATGGCACGTGCGACAACCTGCACCCACCATTTTGCAGCGCGCACCACGCAGATTTAAGTCAAACCTCCTGTTCATTCCATTGCGACCCCGCACGTTTCCAGCGCACCTCCTCGAACTCCTTGGCGGTTACGCCATGCTTGATGGTCACGGTGTCACCTCGGCGCGCGGCGACGACGGCTGCAGCGCCGACAACCTGCTCCGCCACAAGCTTCAAGCCCCTGACAAACGGAGTCAAAACAAACTCCCGGCGAAAATCCGGTCCCTCAGACTCGACGTCGCTGCCATCGCTCATTGCGCTGGCGTCTCGCAACAGCTTGGCCTCGTTCAACGAATCCGAGCAGCTATCGGACATTTTTAGTGCTGATGGTTTGCCTTCAGTAGTACTTGTTGAAAACACAGCTGTGCAAAAAGCCCGGCCCCTGCGTTGACTGGACTTCACCTTGCCTTCGCCCATTCCACGTTAAGTAACCGCCCTGCCCGCCCTCGCGCTTCTCGCTGCCGCGCCTCCTGCACGTGATAAAAACCCTTGCTCTTTTTCCACCGCGACTCTTTGCGCATATCGCGCCCTCGAGTCGGCGCTCGACCCGCCCTTGACTCGAGCGACCCCCCTTAAAACACGCGTACCGTGCCGCATCTGCGCGCGTTTATAATTGTCTCATGACCTCATACTTCCCTGCCATTTACTTTTCCTGTCCTTCGAGCCGGCTTCCGGCACCTTTTTCGCTCCCTTGGCGCCGGTTGGCCGCCGCTACATATTCTTTTGCTTTTCATTCACATTTGCTATCCGTTCTGACGTCTGCCTGCCCCTGAAACCCCTCTGCCCGTCACCTCCCCTGGTCCGCCTCCCCCTCCCCTGGTCCGCCTCCCCCCTCCCCTGGCCCTGCACGCTTTTCTTCGAGCCACGGACAGGGGTGTTCCTGGGGGGCTTCGCCCCCCCCCTGGAACGCTTCGCTGGGGGGGCTCAGCCCAAAAAGGAAAGTATGGCCACTATGTTACACGCGCAAGCCTTGGGTTGCCAACGGGTCCCTCCAGCTCGTCCTCCTGCTGCTGCCTCCTGCGCCTCCTGTGGCCGCCACTACTCAGGCGCCCATTACTCAGGCCCGCCCGGCGCCGCGCCTGCAGGCGGCACCTCCCCAACGGGTGCTGCAGCCTGCGGCCTCCTGCCACCGCCCGCTTCTCGCGGCCTGCACATTCTCCCGCATTACAGCGGCCAAGCACAACGTCATATCGCTATCCGCCCCTCACGGCCGGCACGGCCCAGAGCTCCACCGCTCACACACCGTGTCCTTCTGCCACTGCGCCCGCCGCCCACAGCCACCTCGCCCCACCTCACCAAGTGATAAGGACTTAGCCCAGCGCGGCAGTGCGCCGCTCATATGGGTGCAGCCCCTGCCACTCTGCCCACGACACCACTGGGCACGACCAGGAGTGAGGCCCGCCCATGGCCCCTGACACACCTCCGCGCCACCTGCGTGTGCCTTCTCCTCCGTGCCCGGGTGCCCACATACCCGCGCAGCCGCACACACACAACACGCTATGCCGCGCAACCGACCGACCCACCGACCCTCCGCACACACATGTACCCATCGCGCGGTCCGCCTCCCGGCTTTGTCGCTCACGTACACACACGCTCACGCCCGCCCCCCGATTTTCCCCCTGTCTTCAGACCTCATCCCACGCCGCATCACAATCGCATTCACATTCCCATTCATCCCCCGCTCCCGCCCCTGCTTCCCCTTTTTCTTCACATGACGCGGTGGATGGTGCCCCAGTCCGACAGTCGGCTGCCGCCCGGCGCCAGCGCCGCCTCCAGGTCGCCCCACCAGGCGGGCAGGAAGGCGGGCTGTGTGGCCAGGATGCGGAACCAGGGGCTCCAGCTGAGGCCGGGGTCCGCCATCATGGACTGAAGCTCCGGCAGCGTCACGTAGCGCGTGGCGTCCACCTGGGCGGGGTAGGGGTGGGGAGGAGGGGGACGGGGCGGGAGGGCAGGGGAGGCAGGGAAGGGGCGGGAGGGATGAGAGGGGTCCAAGCAGGGTCATGATGAGCGGACGACACCAACTGGGTAGTGCGGTGGGCTGCGCCGCCGGTGCACCGCTGTTGCTGTCATGTCCAGGCGCTGGGGCCAGGATTTCGTCCCGGGATGAAACAGCGCCAACACAATCCACCGCCCCGCAAGACAGGCGCCCGCACCCAGACAATGCACCACCCTCCAGCCTCCACACCCTCCCGCTCTTCCTTTCCCGGCCCTTCAACCCCTCCGCAAGCTGGGAATGGTGCCGACTCCTGCCCACGCGGCCCCGCCCTCCCTCCCCTTTCCACCCCCGCCCCCCTCACTCCGCCCCCCCCGCCCCCCCCGCCCGCCCACCTCGTCTGGGTTGGGCTGCAGGCTGACGGGCTGCTGCGGCCGCACGAACAGCACGTAGTCCACCTCGTGCTCGCCCCACTCCGCCGCCGGGCCGTGCGTGGCGGTGTCGGCGGCGCAGTAGTGCAGACGCGTGAGGAAGGAGAAGGAGGAGGCGGGAACCTGCGGGCGGGCGGGCAAGCGGGCGGGGGCGAGGGCGAGGGCGCCAGGGCGGGGGCAGGTCGGCGGGCGGGTGGCTGTGGGTGGGAGGGCGGCTGGGGCTGGGGCTGGGGCCGACTGCGGCCCAGGCGGGCGCCACTCCGGCACACGCCCCGGTCGACCACGTGACTACCGGTCCCACACCCTGTTAACAGCTGCTCACCACCAACCAAGCCATCCGCACGGTGGACGCAGCAGCTCCCCCCCCCCCCGCCTCTTTGCTGTGCCCTGTCACACACCCCGTCACAGCTCCGCAGCCTCCCCTACCCCCCCCCCCCATCCCTCCATACTCTGACGCCACCTGTCCCCTCTCACGCCACCCCCGCTTCGAATCGCACACATACATACATACACACGCACACACCTGCTCCGGCGGTATCCCCAGCTCGTGCTGCAGCTTGCGCACCGCCGCCGCCTTGATGCCCGGCACCTGGCCCGAGGCTACCGCCGCCGGCAGGTCCACCTCGTCCGGCGCCTGGCCCGCCAGCGGGTGCGAGCAGCAGGTGTTGGTCCACACACCCGGGAACGTCACCTGCAGCAGAGGAGGGGGACGGCCGGCGCGTGGCTGTGGTTGTGGTTGGGGTTCATGAGTGCTCACAGCCAGCGCCGCCACTGCCGCCCAGTTGCCCCGCCGGCGTCCACACCGCCCACCTCCAAGCCCCCGCGCCGCATCTGCAACCCAACAATCCGCTTCCACACCAAATGCCCCACTCGCGCTCCCACTCGCGCTCCAGCCGTCCCCGCCCTCAACCCCGCCCCCGCCTCCACAATGTACTACCCCACGAGCGCCCCAGCATAGGCCACGCTCTCCTCGCTCCTTTGCGTTGGGTTCTGTATAGTTTGGGCTGGTATCTTCAAACCCCCTCTCCGCCCCCTGACCTTGCTGGCTGCGCGCTGCTGCAGCAGCAGTCGGCCGTCGGGGCTGAACAGGAACACGGAGAAGGCGCGGTGCAGGCGGCCGCAGGGCTGGCCCTTGGCCGCCTCGAAGCGGTGGCAGTCGTACTTGTTGGCGGTGCCTGTGGTGGCCGGGAGGGCGGGGAGGCGGAGGGGGGAGGCAGTGGGGTGGAGGGGAGGTCACGCCGGGGTATCGGGCGGCTGACAGGGGTTTGGAGCGTGCTCGAGTGCTTGACACGTGTGTCGCGCAGCCGTAGGCTCTGCAGTTCGTGGGTGGGGCCCAGATGACGCCCAAGGCCGCTACTAGCACTACTACTTCGATCACGCTAGCCTGGACAGGCCCCACGACCACACCCTGAGCCGTATACCGTGTCTTGCATTGCTGCACGCTGTAAGTTGTGCCCCGGTCCCGTACACCTCCCCCCTTCCCCCGGCCCCCACCTAGCAGCCGGTCCTGCTCGTCCACCACCAAGCACTCGTCCCGCTGCATGAAGTCATCCTGGCTCAGGCCCGTGCCTTTGGTGGGGAGAGGGGAAGGGCCGGGCAGGGTAGCGGCGTAGGCGGCGGGGAGGATTGGACAGGGCAGCAGGTGCGAGCGCAGGTGAAAGAGGCGGTGATCAACAGGTCTGCCTCTGTCGTGACCCTGCGGCGTGCGGGTTTTCAACAGAGGTCGCGCACCTTCCCAGGTTGACGAACTCGCCATTCGCACCGCAACGCTTTGAGCCTGTGAAAGTCCTGCTCCCGGCCACAGGGCGGAGCTGACACGCGCAACGAGAGCACGGCTTTGCGCGAGGCGCATGGACGCCCTGCCGCGGCTTAAGACAGGTTGCGCTCTGGGCTTGGGCTCGATGAAACTGGATCTCATATAAGTGGGAGTTTATGACATCAAAGCGATCTAAAGCAATGCTGCTCGGTAGCTGGAGCAGAGAAAACAGCGATGGCGCGCGAAATGTGTTGCCGCGAGTTACTTGAGTAATTGAGGTAGTTCAAGCTTCCAAATTCCCGATGTCATGGTAAAACAAACTCTGTCATCGCCCACAGGCCACAGCCATACCAGATTGGCGCAAGAGAGGCGTTGCATGAGGAGAGCTCCAACGAATTTTGCGTGCCGGCATTTTCTGCAGTATCCGGCTATTTTAGACCTACTACATCACTCAACTCTTTGGCGCGTGTTTCTGTTCGGCCTGCAACTAGTGCACTTCCGACAGCCCAGTTTCACAACCGGCCCTTCTCCGTTGCTTTCCTCCTGAGCTGATTCCCAGCCTGTGCCACCATGGCCAACCCGTTTGACACGCTCAACAGCACACAGTCCTCGACCGGCTCAGGCCAGGACACCTTGCTCATCGTCATCCTGCTTGTCGGCATGCTGTTCTTCCTGCTCCGCAACATGGCGAAATTCAGCAACTCGGGCCTGAAGGTGCGGGTGCCTGCATGCCCTTGTTGCTGCGTTACAGCGATGGTCAGCCAAGGGCTGCGAGGGGTGTCGGAGGCGGCTCAACTCCCCCGCCTGACCGGTGACCCTATGTGGGTTGAAGTGGACCTTGAGAAAGCTCAGCCCCGTGGAAAACCCCTGCGGCTCCTGTACCGTACTGCCCCGCCTCTGCACCTCGCATCCATGCGCCGCACTGGCCTAGACAGGGGCGTGGACGCCCCTCAGCCCCAGCCTTGCGTGCACGGGCATGGAAACAGAAGGGCCAGCCTTGGCTTGTGGCTGGGCTGGGCGGATGGTGGCAACGAGGGCCATGCCCGTGTGCGAGCAACCTCGGTCCACTGCTTGTGCTTACAGCATGAAGCATGGCAGCATTCCCTTCATGCACAACGGCGGCCTGCACGGGGCCCTCAAACAGCCCTGACTCCTGACTGACCCGCGGCTGTTGGCACCGCACTGACTGCGCAGGTGTCTCGTGGCGGCGGCGGCGGCGGCAGCAAGTCGGCCGGCAAGGAGAGTGAGACGGATGCTGGCAACACGGCGGGCGAGGAGGACGAGGAGGAGGAGGAGGAGGAAGAGGAGGAGGAGGGCGACGACAAGAAGGACGATTGAGGAACTGATAACTTCTTATGACCTTGCGTTACAATTTGCAGCTCACAGTTCAAAAGCTCGAAAGGACTGCGGCGTGTGGGACCGCAGTCATGTGCTAACCTTAGCGGAGGGGGGCCTTGGTTGTCTGGTGTGCGCGTGTGGTGAACATGAACGTGCATGGGGCTGGACAGTCATGTCAGTGTACGTGTGCGTATGCCGCGACATATGCATGGCGGTTCCTACTTGACCATTGTACATTGTAGCGGAGCGGGTGCGGGTAGCGTTGAGCAAGGGTCACCAATTGGCTTTCATTTACATGAGCGCACGTCATGAAGGGGTACCGACGTGAAGGGTCATGTGCCACTGCCGGCGCCATGAGACGGCAAGGCGCAGGCGAAACCGTTAGCGGGCAGGTGCGTGCACGGGGGGCCACCTGCTGGTCATGTCGATGACTTGTAATTCCACTGGCGGTGTGTACTTCAGCGCTCGATCCAATCCGTCAGTCGGTGCTGTGGGGCTGGGCAGTCGGGTCGGCCTCAGCCCTCAGGCCGCATGAGTCAGGCGCCTCCTGAGCCCCCCATACCCACTCGCAGGGTCTCTCGCCGCTTTGCTGCAGTTTCCCGTGGCACCGCAAGCCTGACTGGGTGTATGCAGAGCCCAACTGCCAGCTAGACAAGCCATTCGCCTCATTACATGCCGTACTTCGGCATCAGGACCAGGCGCCTGTCATTGCCCTGCGCGCGACACGCCGCGCCGATCATGTTTCGCACGGTTTAGGGAAGCTGTGACGCATCTGGTGCCTGGCGGTCAGGCGGTTCCCAAGAAGGCATCTGTTGATTCTGTCCTACGGCCAAGGCATCCGCACGCGCACGCCCCTCATGGCAGCCACACCAGCTCCGCCCACACGCTGCCCGCAGCGGCCGCCACCGCCGCCTGGCACGCCGCCTCGCCGTCACCGCCCCGGCACCGCTGCAGCACCAGCCGCCGCAGCCCGCACCCGCCTGTGCCCCCGGGACCACCCACCACAGCCACCCCTGCCTCCAACCCGTCTCCGCCCCTAGCCCCGCCCTCGGCCGCCCCGCTCTCTGCCCTGGCCCCCGCCTCGCCTGTGCCACCTGTCCTCCCGCCTGCCGCCCCCCGGCCCCGCATGAGCCTCCCCAGCCGCTCCGCCTGCAGGCCGCTGAAGCCACTGAGACGCAGCTCCGTCAGGCGACTCAGACCCCCGCCGGACTCCGCACCACCCACCGGCCCCGCGCCCCCGCCGACGCCCACCAGCACGTCCAGCACGTCGTGCCCCGTGCCTCCACCCAGCCCCGCCACCCAGTGCAGCCCCAGCTCCGTCAGACCCGGCAGCAGCCCACTCAGCCGGACCGCCCACGCCAGCGCCGCCCGCCGCGCGCCGCTGTCGGTGCTGCTGCTGCCGCCGCTGCCCGCGCCGCCGCCGCACCGGGCCCTGCGGCCACCACCGCTGTGACCGCTGCTGCTACTGCTGCTCGGCTGGCTGCCGCTAGTGCTGGTGCTGGTGGTGCCGCTGCCGCCGCTGGCGACACGGCCCAGACCGGCGACTGAGTGGTGGCTGGTGGCGGGCGTCGCGGCGCCGCTGCCGCCGGCCACGTCTTCATCTTCCAACCCACTGGCGAACCCGCCGCCGCCAGCATCAGCGGCTGCGCCGGCATCTGCGGCTGTGCGGGGATCTGCGCCGGCGGAGGCGCCAGTGCTGCGGCAGCGGGTGCGGGTGCGGGCGCGGGGCTGGCCGCGGCTCAGGCTCAGGCTCGGCCCGGCTGCCCCCACTATACCCGGCTGCTTGTCCCCTTCCTCCGGATCATGATGCTCCGCCTCGTCGCCGTGTCGAGCCGCAGGCTGCTTGCGCCGTGCGGAGCCGCCCGTACGGCCAGCACCACCAGCACCGGTACCCGCACTGCCACCCGCTCCGCCGCCACTGCTGTTGCTGCTGCGGGCTCGGCCGCCACTGGCTCGGCCGCCTTCGCCCCGACCGCCCTCTCCTCCTCCGCGGCTGTTGCTGGGTCGCGGCGGCGGCGGCGGCGATGCAAAGCGCACGCCGGTGCGCAGAGCACGTCCAGTCCCCGACGCACCTTTAAGCAGGGACGGAGGCGGCGGCGAGGAAGCTTCCCCGACGCACTCGTCCGCACATTCCTGAACCTCCTCTGTTTTGACCTGTCTGCTGTCGCCTCGACTCGCAGAAGCAGCTGCGTCCGCGGCGCCGCAACCTGCCGCCGGAGCCGCCGCCGCCTCTGCCTCGCTTTCGCCACATGCCCACCCTACCCGTCGCACGCGCGCTGCTGGCCGCGGCGGCGGCTCGCAGCTGCCGACCACTGCCGCCGCCGCCGCTGCCACTGTCGCCGCCGCCGCCGCCACTGTCGCCGCCGCGTCACTACCGCTGTTGTCCGTGTGCCTGCGGGACAGGAGCCCCCGGGCGCCGCCTTGGGTTCCAGCGGCCGCTCCTGGCGCTGGCCCCACGCCTTCGTCACCGCTGGGGCCGCTATCAGCATCGCGCAGAAGCCGTGGCGGCGACACGAATCGCACGCCCCGCGCCCGCCCTTGCGCTGGCGGCGGCCGGCTGCCTCCCCCGCTGCCGCCGCCCGCAACGCCCCCGGTACCGGCACCTGCGCTGCCACCTGCGCTGCTGCCGCCGCTGGCCCGGCTGCTGGAGGGCCGGGCCAGACTTCCGTTGCCCAGTGGCGCCGCGCCGCCACCCACCTCCTCATCCGCCCAGTGCACTGCGCGCAGGGAGCGGCCCGAGTGGGCGGCAGTAGTGGCTGTAGCAGCTGGCACTGCGGCAGTAGCTCCCCCGCTCGGCGCGGCAGCTGCGGCTGACACACCGGGGTTGACTGCAAGTACACCGCCCGCTCCCCCGGCTGCGGCGGGCCCGGGACCCACGACGCCGTCGACGTCGCCGGCGCCCTCGGCCGTGTCCGTGTCCGTGTCCGCGGCGGTGCCGGCTGCGGCTGCGGCAGCCCCGCCCCCACTGCAGCTGGTGTGCGGCTGGCTGCAGGCGGGCGTGGCGGCGGCCGCAGCAGCAGCAACAACAACAGTCGCGCCGCCGGCGCTGCCGCTAGTGTGGAAACCGCTGTGGGCGGTGGGCGTGGCCGCGCCTGACCTGCAGCCGCCGGCGCCGCCGCAGCCGCCGGCGCTCAGCTGGGGCTGACCTGCCAGGGCGAGGCGCAGTGCGGGCAGTGCGGTGCCCACCTCCTCCTCCTCCCCCTCCGCCTCGTCCCCCTCCTCGTCCTCGTCGCCATCGGGCAGCGACGCCCAGCGCAGCGTGAGCGAGGTCAGGCCTGGCGGGGTCCAGGGGCCGGGGTTGGGGCGAAACACGTCATGTTGTGTGGCGTCGGAGTGGTTGCGGCATGGCAGCATGGCAGCTCACCCGCAGAAGCCAGCTTTCAGCAGCCGCCAAAGCACGCAGTGTGAGGATGAGGCAGGTCTAACCTCCCGCCCTCCCGGCCGCTCCCTCCCTCCCTCCCCCCCCGCCCCCCCCCCCCGCCTCACCCCTCAGCGGCCTGCTGAGCTCCAGCAGCGCCGCCACCGGCCCGCCCACCAGCTCCAGCCGCCGCAGCCCGCCGTACGTGGGCAGCCGTACCGCCGTGTGCACGTCTAGCGGCAGCAGCGCCCAACACACGTGGCTGCGTGCGGCACTGGCGGTGGGAGCCGAAGGGCCGCGCGACCCCTCGTCATCCTCCTCGTCCTCGTCCTCGTCTTCCTCCTCATCCTCGCCGCCCTCATCTGCATCCGCCGCTTCGTGTCCTCCGTCCGGGCCATGCGGCTGCCCCGCTGCCCCGCCGCCCGCCGCGCCGGCCAGTGGCTGCCGCCGCCGCCCCTGCTGCGCGGCTGCGGGCCCGGCCGCCGCCCCTCCCTGCAGGTGCAGCTGCAACAGCCGCTGCCGGAATGCGGACGTGCCAGTCGCCGCCGCTGCCGCTGAGGCAGCGATGCCGTTGCCATTACCGATGCTGGTGCTGGTGCCGCGGCGGCGGTGGCGGCCCCCAGCACCCGCCGTGCCCACGTGAGGCGGCTGAAGCGGCAGGCGATGTGTGCCGGCGGCGAAGGCTGTGACGACGGAGGCTGCGGAGGCGGAGGGGGCTGGACTGGCGGTGTGCAGGGCAGTGAGGGCGGGCAGGAGCGCGGCCAGGTGTCCGCCCAGGGGCGTGCCGCCGTAGAAGCACCGCACGGACAGCGCGCGGATGGTGGGCAGCGCCTGCGGTGCGGTGTGGTGTGGTGAGACGGGCGTGAGATGAGTGAGGCGGTGGCGGTGGCGCCGAGCAACACACACACACACACACACACACATACGCGCACACACACACACACACACACACACACACACACACACACACACACACACACACACACACACACACACACACACACACACACACACGCGCACACCCGCCCACCCCGCTCACCTGCGGCACCACGTAGGGCAGCGACGCCGCGCCGCCCGCCTCCAGGCAGGTCAGGCGGCTGAGGGCGGCCAGCACGCCCGGCGCCTCGCGCGGCAGCGACCAGGCGGGCGCACGCAGCTCCACCAGCCCTGCGTGCGAGGCGGTGGTTCAAGGAGATGTGAATGGAGTGCTTTGCATGCGTGTCAGCGAATGTCGGCCTATAGCAACCTTCTCGCGGTCCCATAATTGTGCCTTTGCATTGGCAACCTCCTCAACTCTCACCACTGAGCACCCATCCCCCTGCCCTTGCAGCCCAAGCCCCCGCCGCCTGCCGCACGCACCCGTCAGCCGCCCAATGGCGGGGTGCGCCAGCCCCAGCCGCCCCGGCGTCAGCGGGCACTCCCCCGCCAGTCCCAGGCGCGTCAGGCCGCGGCAGTCGCCCAGCCAGTCCCAGCCCGCGGGGTGGGGCGGCCGGCAGCACACGTCCGTCAGGACCAGGCTGCGCAGGCACGCCAGCGGCGGCAGCGCGGCGCGGGCCAGGCGGGGCGCCAGCGCGACGCCCGTGAGCTGCAGGTGCGTCAGCGCCAGGTAGGGCGAGGCCGAGGGCGAGGCCGAGGGCGAGGCCGAGGGCGAGGCCGAGGGCGCGACGTAGAAGGAGACGGTGGTGGAGGCAGAAGCAACTGGGGGACGGGCGGCTGAAGGAAGGGCAGTGGATGGGCTTGGGGCTTTAGGGCATGTGTCGTTGGGCGGCGGTGGCGGCGGCAGGCACAGCCGGCGGGCCTTGCACACCGCCGCCAGCAGTGCGCCTGCATCGGCGGCGGCCGCCGCTGACGCCGCCGCGGCTGCCGCCAGGTCGCCGGCGGCCGCACGTGGCAGCGCCAGTGGCGGGCCGGCCGCCGCGGCCGCGGCTGCGGCTGAGCGGGGGTGCGGCCGTGCTTCAAGCGCCTTCACCCGGCAAGGCAGGGGCGCGGCGGTGCGCCGCTGCCGCTGCTGGTCCATCTGCAGGTCCTGCCTCCGCCCCTGCCACAGCCGCCGCCTCCGCTGCAGCTCGCCCAGCCAGGCGTCCAGGCAGGCGGGGCAGGACAGGGCCAGCCGTACCGGCCCAGCCGCTAGCGCGCGCCACAGCCGCCGCCGCGCCGCCTCCCCAGCGTCACCCCCTGCCTCAGAGCCCGACCCGCCGGCCTCATCCCCAACCCCATCCTCCTCGTCCTCCTCGTCCTCCGCATCATCTGCTGTACGGCCTTGTGGGGCGTCCTGCTCCATTGCATCTGCCTCCGTGCCCCCTGCCTCCCTGCCCCCACCCTCCGACCCCTCGCCTGCCACCATTTCCACATCCGTATCACCACTGGCTGCTGCTGCTGCTGCTGCTGCGGCGGCGGCAGGTCGTGAGGAGCCGCCGGCTGCCTCGTCCTGTTCCGCCCCGTCCTCTTCCTGCATCGCTAGCTCCCCATCCTCCCCGTCCTCAAGCTCCTCCTCCTCCTCCTGCTCGCCCGCTTCCTCTTCCTCTTCCTCTTCCTCGCCCTCCAGTTCCTGCAGCTGCTCTCGCGGCGCCCCTCGGCAGTGGCGCTCGGCATCCAGGCACCTGGAGGGTGGGTGGGTTCGCATCCCATGGGCATGGAAACTAGTAGTAAGCAGCAGCAAAATCAGGAGATGCAGGGGGCGGGGCGGGGGCGGGAGGGCCAGCCAGCAGCTGGGAGGCGAGTGGGCCGTGAAGCCCCGTAGAGTGCGTGGCGCGTGGCGCGTGACCATCCGGGGGGGGGGGGCACCCGGGGGCACCCGGCCGGGGGTGCCCACTGAACGGGCAGCTGCTTAGCCTGTAGGAGCGCAGCTCGAACCCGGTGACACCCAGGCCTGCCAGTGCCCGCCTCCCATCTGGCCCACTGCTGATCAAGGCCCCAGGCACCCAGAGGCTCCAGGCGCAGCCCGCACCCACACCCGCGCCCCCCCCACTCAGTGCCCCGCACCCGGGCGCCCCACCTGCACGTGAGCCGCCGCAGCTGCGGACACGCCGCCAGCAGCGCCGCCGCTGCCGCCATGCCCACATCCAGCTGCAGCTCCAGCACCCGCACAGCCGGCAGCAGCGGTGGAGGCGGCCGCAGCTGCTGTGGAGGCGACTGGGCCAGTGCTGGTTTGTGCGCTGGGGCTGGTGCGGCAGCGGCGGCGGTGGCGCTTGCGAGCCACTTGAGCAACGCCTCCGCCGCCTCCGCCTCCGCCGCCTCGGACTCACACAGGGTGTCTGACTCAGCTGCAGCGCCCATCTCCAGCTCGACTGCCTCCTCGTCTTCCTCGTCGCCCACGTCCGCTCCAGCTGCGAGGCCCCGGCCGGCTGCCTCCATGCGTGCAGAGCTCTTGACGCTGCCACCGCCGCCGCAGTCGACTCCGCCACATGCGGTGTGCCCGCCGCCGTGGCAGCCGAGGGGAGGTGGCAGAAGCCGGTCCCGGCCGCCACCCAAGTAGCCATCGCCGCCCTCACTGGCACCTCCACCTGCTATAGCCGCCGCCCCGGCCGCAGAGACAGTGAGGGTGAGGCCGTGTAGGCCCCGCAAGAGCATTGCTGCAGCCACATCGTAGCCTCCGCCGCCGCTGCTACTGCCACCGCCACTCCCGCCGCCACCTGGCTTCTGCCCCAGTGCCGGCAACGCGTGCACGGGTGTGGTGAGGTGGCGGCTCCAGCCGCCGTCGCTGCTACCGCCAGTGCAACAGGTGCCACCGATGCTGCTGCTGCTGCTGCCGCTGCCGCCGCCTCGGGCCAAGCTGCTCAGGGCCACGCTGTGCAGGGCGCGGCATGTGGCGCCCAGCCGCAGTGCGTCCCGCCAGGGCAGCCGCTCACACACCAGCTCGGCCAGGAAAGGATGGTCCTGCATTTTGGCCCCTGGCTACGGTGAGTTCGGTCCGGGTCCTGGCCCCG
Organism: Chlamydomonas reinhardtii; assembly: GCF_000002595.2. Classification (NCBI taxonomy): domain Eukaryota; kingdom Viridiplantae; phylum Chlorophyta; class Chlorophyceae; order Chlamydomonadales; family Chlamydomonadaceae; genus Chlamydomonas; species Chlamydomonas reinhardtii. Next base: position 144,178 of record NC_057014.1, on the reverse strand, counting down.
GCCCTGGTCCTTGTCCTGGTCGCGGGCGCGGGCGTAAGGCTTAGGCGCTCACAGCCCTGGGTTCGGTGCGCGTGCGACTGGTTGAGGGGAGGGTGGAGCAGCTGGGGTGCCGAGGTTAAGGGGCGGACTAGGACGCCACGAATTTTCCAGGCGACATGGCCACGGTTGTAATAAATGACAAGAATGCGCCAGCTACTTTGGGGAAAGTGCGCGCTAACACTGTAACAAAATGTTGCCTTGTGGCAGGTCGCTTTACGATCCTTGCATATGTGGCAAATATAGGTATGGACAGGTCTACGTGTTGTGCTTTCGCGTTTTTAGTCGCCGCATGCACATGCGGTGCATCCTTGGCTTTGACTGGCATGAAAGTCGCGGGAGTTCAATCTGAGTGGCAGCGTATGTTTATTCCTGTATCACAACACAGTCATGCTGGTATCGTTTCAAGGCTAGCACCATTGAAGACCGTGGGGCTGATTACTGTGCTTCGCCGAAACCTGAATGTGCCAACCGGAGGCCCGTCAGCAGTGAGGCTTGTAGTAACTAAAGACAACTCATCACTTGCATCCATTAAAATGACAGCAGCAAGCGGGGCCGGCCGCAGCACGCCGGACGACTGTAGGAAATTGCTAGTTGACACCCGAGTGAAGAACCTAGAGCACCTTCAAGGCAGCAATCTTACTATCTTGACGGACTGCAGCACTGTGGAGCAAGCCCTGACGGTGAGTCTGCACATATGGAGCACGTCACTGTTTCGTTGCGCGTCGGCGGCGTTGCTCGGGCCCGAAACAGCGTAAGAAAAACCTAGGGCATACTCTGGGTTCTCCGACCCCGCAAGGCGCCTGCGCAACCGCTGGCTGGAGGCGTTGCGACGCCCGTGAGGCGGACCTGGTGCCCCCGCCGCACCTGCTTCCGCGCGCCAACGTCCGCCTGCACCAGGAACGGCGCAAGGGACACGTGAGGGTCGTCAATGACTCGGTCACCGTCCTCTGACCGGAGGGGACCCAGCTCCGCACCGGGCGCAGCCTTGGGAAGGTCTGGGCTGGCCGTTGAAGAGGGGTGTAGCAACATGCGTTTGCACGCCCCGGCCTCGACAATGCAGACACGCCGCTACCTGTCGGGCGGCACCCAGCGCGCGCTGCAAAACTGTGCGTCCAGGCGCATGTCGCTGTTGTGGGCAGAGGCAAACGATACCCCAGATCGTCGTGTCTGCGCCCGAGTTCAAGCAGGGGCCCTGGTCCACTCGAAGCACCCACCATTACCCCTGCCTCCGCGCCCCTGGCTCCACTCCCACCTCCACCCCGCCTGCTGCTGTGTCCTGACTAATCCGTGCGCAGGTGCTGTCAGAGCGGCGCATCCTGTCGGCGCCCGTGGTGTCGCCCGACACGGCCGCCAGCACCAGCGGCACCAGCGGTGTGGTGTGGCCGGCCAGCCTGCCCCACTTGGACATCATGGGCTTTGTGTGCGTCAACGACATCCTCAACTCATTCCTGGAATGTGGGTCGAGCAGAGCGTGGCTGTGTATGCATGTGTGCGTGTGCTTGCGCGTGTGGGTATGTGGGTGGGTATGACTGTGCGTGTCACAGGGTGTGTGGAGAGACTGCGTGCATGCGCGCCTGTGTGTCGGTTGCGCCGGTGCCAACCCCCTGCACACCTGCACCCCTTCCCTACCCCCCCCCCCTACCCCACAGGCTACGCGCGGGAGTACAGCGACCCCTCCTACCTTACTGAACTGCCGGACCACCACCATCACCACCAACACCCCGCGCCGCCATCAGCAACACCTGCGGCGGCAGTAGCACCAGCGCCAGCCGGCCCTGCCGCCGCCGCCAACGGCTCTCCAGCCCCCTCACCCCCACCAGCATCCGCAGCAGACGCGGCCAGCGACGCGCCCGGTGCGCCGCCGGCCCGGCCGCGGGTGGTCATCGGCGGCGGGTCGGGCGGGCGATGTGTGGCGGGTGCTCGTGTGAGCAGTGCCGGCGAGCACGGGTCCATGCTGGCGCGCATGCGGCGGCTGGAGGAGGTGGGCGCGCGGTTTGCGCAGCAGCAGCTCAAGGACCTGTCCTGCAAGGGTGAGCTAAGGGTGGGGAGGGGGTAGCAGGGGAGGGGAGGGGGGCTGGGCAGAGGGGCCAGGGAGGCAGGCCCGAGGAGGGGCGGGCGGGAAGAGGAGGGGCGGGACGGGGCGGGTTGCGGCCTAAGTGAGGCCGGATGCTGGGGTCCTGGCCTGAGGGCCCAGACTGATGCCCTGCCAGTCGTCCAGGGGCCGCAGTCGCCCAGGGGCCGCAGTCGTCCAGGGGCCGCAGTCGTCCAGGGGCCGCAGTCGTCCAAGGGCCGCAGTCGCCCAAGGGCCGCAGGCGCCCAT